>NC_037683.1:64010539-64285845 GCF_003255815.1 Theropithecus gelada | reverse complement strand
CCCCCCCCCCCTTTTTGAAACAAGGTCTTAGTTTGTCACCCCGCTGGAGTGCAGTGGCACAATCTCAGCTCACTTCAGCCTCAACCTCCTGGGTTCAAGCAATTCTGCCACCTCAGCCCCCAAGTAGTTGGGACTACAGGTGCATGCCACCACGACTGACTAAATTTTTTGTATTTTTGTAGAGAGAGGGTTTTGCCATGTTGCCTAGGCTGGTTTCAAACTCCTGAGCTCAAGCAGTCCATTGCTTTGGCCTCCTAAAGTTCTAGTCTGAGCTACTGCACCTGGCCAATTTCTTAAACCAGGCATAAAAAGCACTAAATAAAAACGAAAAATTGATAAATTGGCCTATGTTAAAACTGAGAACTTAATGTTCACTTAAAAATACCATTAAACGAATTAAAAGGCAACTTCCGAGTACAAAAAGATATTTTCAGTATATATGTCCAGGAAAGGAGTAGTACTCAGAATATATGAAGAATTCCTGTGACTAAATAAGAAAAGGACAGTCAACACAATAGAAAAATGAGCAAAATACTTGGACAGATATTTCACATAAGAGGACATCCAGCTGGGCACAGTGGCTCACGCCTGTAATCCCAGCACTTTAGGAGGCCGAGGCCAGTGGATCACGAGGTCAGGAGATTGAGACCATCCTGGCTAACACGGTGAAACCCCATCTCTACTAAAAATACAAAAAAAGAAAAATCAGTCGGGTGTGGTGGCGGGCGCCTGTAGTCCCAGCTACTCAGGAGAATGGCATGAACCCAGGAGGCGGAGCTTACAGTGAAATGAGATCTCACCACTGCACTCCCGCCTGGGTGACAGAGTGAGAATCCGTCTCAAAAAAAAAAAAAAAAAAAAGAGGACATCCAAATGGCCAATAAGCATACGAAAAAGTGTTCATCTTGATGTGTCTTCTTTTTCTAAGTTTTAAATTGGAAGCTTACATCATTATGGATATTTCTTTTTTTCCAATTTAAGTATTGTATGTTGCAATATAGATATCCATCTAAGGATTGCTTTTGCTGTGCCTTACACATTTTGAAATGTATTTTAAATTTTTCTAAGTTCAAAATATTTCCTAATTCCTCTTGGATTCTTCTTTGAAAGTAGAATTATTTAGAAGCATTATAGAAAAATGTTATTCAGTGAAACTTGTTAAAATTTGGTACAGAAGACTGTTCAGGACCATCATCATAGGTAGGGACCACTGCAATCGGATTTTGCAGTCGAGGAGAAAATTGGACTCAACTCCTAATATGCATGGGTAAGTGGGAATTTATAGCTAAGGTAGAGGAGGCCACTGGATTGGAAAATTACTAAGATGAAACATCGGGGATAAGGGAGATTCTGGCTAAACTGACCTTATCAGGATTTTGACTGAAGACAGGCCAGGGTGATCAGATACCACCTAGGGGTTGGTGGAGGATGAGGAACCCAATTATATATCAACCTTGATTTATATATTGTGGTGGAAGAGATTCTTGCTAAACTGACTTAGTGGAGTTCCTTGCTAAAACTGGATTTTACAAGGAAGTGCACAGATGGGCTTAGGAGAGGGTTCAGGAGTGTGACTAAAGATTGGTTAAGCAGAGCCTCTTTGTCAGAAATAAGTTCTTTACTTTCAAATATTTTTGGATTTTGCAGACATCCTCCTCGTATTTATTTTTAATTTTATTATTCTAATGTGGTCATAGAAGATGCTTTGCATAATTTTAAAATGCTTTTAGCTTTATTGAGAATTGTTTTATGGCCCAGCATGTGGTCTTATCTTGGTGAATGTTCCATGGCACTTGAAAAGAATGTTTGTTTTGCTGTTCTTGGGTATGGAGTGTTTTATAAACCTTCAGTTAGGTAAAGCATTTTGATAGTGTTTTTCAAATGTTCTGTATCCTTACTTATGTCTATCCACTTTTTCCATCAATTACTGAGAGAGGTGTGTTAAAATCTCAGTTTAAATATTTTCAGTTTTTTAAAACACTTTTTTAGCACAGGTTTAGAGTATCATTTACTAGAGGCTTCTTTATCTCTACTCATTAGAATGACCCTTCTGTGTTCTCTATTGAATGCCTCTGATGTTCAACTAAGATTCTCTCTTCTCTGACTGGTCACAACTCAAATGTATCCCAATCCTGTGTGAGAAATATTCTGGGAATGTTCTGTTTATAGCTCCTGTTGTTCTTTGCCTGGCCTTGTGTTTCATACTATGATGCAAAAAAAGAAAAAAAGATTAGCCACATACTCAAAGGAATTCTTATGCAGATTTCTCTTTTTTTTTTTTTTTTAAGACGGAGTCTCGCTCTGTCGCCCAGGCTGGAGTGCAGTGGCCGGATCTCAGCTCACTGCAAGCTCCGCCTCCCGGGTTCCCGCCATTCTCCTGCCTCAGCCTCCCGAGTAGCTGGGACTACAGGCGCCCGCCACCTCGCCCGGCTAGTTTTTTGTATTTTTTTAGTAGAGACGGGGTTTCACCGTGTTAGCCAGGATGGTCTCGATCTCCAGACCTCGTGATCCGTCCGTCTCAGCCTCCCAAAGTGCTGGGATTACAGGCTTGAGCCACCGCGCCCGGCCTCTTACGCAGATTTCTTTAGCTCTTTTCCACTGTAGATTCCTCCTCACTGGGTAGTATGCCTCACAAATTCTGGCTGTTTTAGACTTCCTAAACTCCAGTCTCTTGTTTCAACTCAATGAGGCTGTCATGTTCTTCTTGGGACCCCTCTCCCTGTCTGGAAGGTGCTTCCAGGCAGAAATCGAGCTATCATTAAGGGCTCTGTTTATTTACTTTCTCTCAGGGGTTACAATTCTGTGCTGCCTGTTGTCCAGTGTCTGCATATAGTTGTTTCCTATCATTTGTCCAGTAAGAAATAGATTTTAAATTGTGGTCCTTATACCACAGTATAAGAAACACCAATGTAAGTGAATAGTAAATCAGAGTCAGTAGATAGCCAATGCTCATCCTGGTCAGGGGTACCAGGGCTCTGCCTCTGTCAGTTCCTCCCGCAAGCACCCACTAAGATGTGGTTTGCTGGTGCTTATTTTGACTCAAGAACAAGGTGGTCCCTGATGTCTATACATATTTATTAAAAGTAGGGACTGTGTGTGTTCTTTCCAAAAGAAACAAGCTGTAAGTGTAAAGTATCTTTTAAGAAGCAAGAAATAACTTTTCCAACAACTGTAGCATTACCTTCTGTTGGGTTAGTGATCTGAGAGCCAAGGAAAACTAAGTTGAGTTCAGTTACACCTGCTTTTTCTTTGTGGGGCCATCTTGCTTCAGTATGTTCCACATTCTTAAATAACAAATCAGGACCCTAATCCAAGCTTAATCATTGTGTGGTTGAGTGTATGTGTGTGCATGTGTATGTGTTCCTCCTATCAATCTGTAATGGACCTGGGAAGCTGCCAATATATATCATAAGATCCCAGTTTTTAAAATCCTTATGTGTGTGAATTGATGTTTATAATATATGAACAAAAAATGAAAGTATACACATCAAAGTATAAACATTATTTTTTTTCCAAGAAGCATACTTAGTGAGGGGAAGGAGAGACCACCTAATTTTTACTTTAAATAACTTTTTATTGTTTTATTAATTATACCAATGATTACAACAACTCAGTTGTTGAGTACATAAAAGTCTAGAACTGATTTATTTTCCTGGTAAATCATTCCTTTGATCATTGTGTAATGACTATCTTTATTTTTAATTTTTTCCTGTACATTTTATTTTCTTATGCTCCTGTTTTTTTAAAATTATACTTTAAGTTCTGGGATACATGTGCAGAATATGCAAGTTTGTTACATAGGTATACACGTGCCATGGTGGTTTTCTGCACACATCAACCCATCATCTACGTTAAGTATTTCTCCTAATGCTATCCCTCCCCTAGTTCCCCATCCCCCAACAGGCCCCAGTGTGTGATGTTCCCCTTTCTATGTCCATATGTTCTCATTGTTCAGCTCCCACTTATGAGTGGAGAAAATGTGGTATTTGGTTTTCTGTTCTTGTGTTAGTTTGCTGAAAATGATGGTTTCCCGCTTCATCCATGTCCCTGCAAAGGACATGAACTCATCCTATTTTTTATGGCTGCATAGTATTCCATGGTGTGTATATGCCACATTTTCTTTATCCAGTCTATCATTGATGGGCATATGAGTTGATTCCAAGGCTTTGCCATTGTGAACCAGTGCTGCAATAAACATACATGTGCATGTATCTTTATAGTAGAATGATTTATAATCCTTTGGGTGTACCCAGTAATGGGATTGCTGGGTTATCTGGTACTTCTGGTTCTAGATCCTTGAGGAATGGTCACACTGTCTTCCACAATGGTTGAACTAATTTATACTTCCACCAACAGTATAAGAACATTCCTATTTCTCCACATCCTCTCCAGCATCTGTTGTTTCCCGACTTTTTAATGATCACCATTCTAACTGGCTTGAGATGGTATCTCATTGTGGTTTTGACTTATGCTCCTTTTTAAAAATGACTTTCTTGCCTTTGATTTGATACAGTTTTCTTTTCATTTCTCTTCTGACCTCCTCTAATTTTTATTTTTTTATATTTGTTTTTCATTCTTTAAATAATTATTCTTGAAATTATAACACATCATTCATTTGACAAAGTCTAAAGTTTATCACTAGCTGTATCCTCCTACAATATAAGGACCTTAAAATGTTTAACTCTGATCTCTTTGACGATCCAATATCATTTTGTTGTTGAGAATGTTATTTCTACCTTATTTTAGCTCTGTCTTCATTCAGATATTGTTATGATCACTTTAGATAATAAATGTTTATTTAATTCCTTGTATATATTTGTTAGTGTCTTTCTTCATCACTGCTTATTTTGTTCTATACCTTGCTTTTGTGTTTATTTTCTTCTTAAAATATATTAATTATTTTTTCATCTAGGATCTATGAGTAGTAAACCTTGGCATGTGAAAGATATTAGTTATTTTCCTTCTGACTTTTCTTGTTGATAGGAGAACTCTGCTGTTATTGTAGAGACCTTTAGTTGTTAGAAATGTTTTCTTCTCAATCTGGTTGATTTAAAGATTGTCTCTATCTTTGGTGTCCTGAAGTTTCACTATGATATTTCTAAGTGTGAACAGTTTTATTTACTCTCCTTGCCATTTTTTGATGCTGTTTCAATCTGTTAATTCATGTCTTCATCAGTTGTCAAATCCTGAGGTATTAATATTTTGACTGTCATCTCCCATCTATACTCCTTCCCCCAGTCTTTCAGTTCTCTCCTTGAATAATTTCTATTAAATGCTTTCTATACTTATTCCAACATATTTTGTATACCTCTACTGTTTTCCTTCCTTTACCTCCTTCTGCTGTCTTCCATTTTATCAATTTGCATTAGCTTTCTCTACTTGCTGTTGAACCCATCCATTGAGTTTAAATTTCTAGTATTATGTTATTATTATCAATTTTCATTGCTTTATTTTGTATTTTTAGATATATTATTTGATTCTTTTTATCTATTTTCCGTTTTATAAACCCCTGTTCTTTTTTAACATATGTTTATCACTTGTTTATCTTTTTAAAAACATTTAAAACACTTTAATAGTGAAAGTAATTTTGATTGTTCTGTTATCTCCATTTTATTGTTGTATATTATCCTATTTTGGGCAGTAGGATATTTAGATTGTCATTCATGGCTTTGAACTTGTTTATATACTTATTATTGTCTTCATGCTCGACTTGAGAATTATTTTCTGTAGTGTCTTTTCTCCCATACATTTTCTTAGGTTGTGGAAGCCTCCCTTTAGGGATGATGGTGTCTTCCTGAACCCTCCAGTATACTCTGGCCGTATGTCCAGTTTTTATATTATTTTTGATTGTTCATGTTTCTGCAAATTATATGGCTCAGTTTTGAACCTATTGATTTTGGCTTGGGATTCTGATACCGTGTGGTTGACTCTGTCCTGTCCCCATACGAGGGCTGGAGAACTATTTTAATGAAACTCTAACCAGATAAGCTCAGATATTCAGGTTTTCAATCAGCAGATTGTTATCTCCCAGTTTCCTGTAGTTAGCTCATTTTTGTCTGTCAGCCAGGTACGGCCATGGGTCTAAATGTCCATCTGATATGGTTTGGATTTGTGTCCCTGCCCAAATTTCATGTCGCATTGTAATCCCCAGTGGTGGAGGAGGGATCTGGTGAGAAGTGACTGGATCATGTGGGCGGACTTCCCCCTTGCTGTTCCGGTGATAATGAATGAGTTCTCATAAGATCTGGTTGTTTAAAAGTGTGTAGCACCTCCGCCTGTGCTCTCTTCCTCCTGCTCTAGCCACGTAAGACGTGCCTGCTTCCCGTTTCCCGTCTGCCATGAATGTAAGTTTCATGAGGCCTCCTCAGCCATGCTTCCTGTACAGCCTGTGGAACTGTGGTCAATTGAACCTCTTTTCTTTATAAATTACCTAGTCTCAGGAGGTTTTTTTAATAGCAAAGTGAAAATAGACTAATACACCATCCCTACTCAGGTCTCACATTCTGAGGTCCCCATGGGCAGTATTTGATCCTGGTCAAATACTCACCAGGGTAGCTCAGTTCTGTTTTACTGGGAAGTCTTTTTGCCTTTATTTGGCATCTAGGAATTTACCATTCTTGTTTTCAGTGTTATGTATTAACATTTTTCATTACTATTTTGCCTAGAATATCTGTGAGTTAGGATGTGGTTGAGCAGGGCGGGTGTGGTGGCTCATGCCTGTGATCCCAACATTTTGGGAGGCCATGATGAATGGTTGTTTGAGTCTAGTAGTTCAGCCTATGCAACTTGGTAAAACCCCGACTATACACAAAATTAGCTGGGCATGGTGGCACACACCTGTACTCCCAACTACTTGGGAGGCTGAGGTGGGAGGATCACCTGAGCCTGGGAGGTAGGGGCTGCAGTAAGCCATGATTGTGCCACTGCACTTCAGCCTGGGTGACAGAGTGAGACTTTGTCTAAAAACAACCAAGAAGTGGTTGAGCAATTCAATACATAATTTTTTAAATTATATAGTCTGTATTTTAAGTGTTTAGCATGTTTATTGAGATAAAGTTAACAGAAATAACTTACTTAAAATATTTGATTTTCTAGGTCCTCAGTAAATTCAATTGTAATTTTTAGGATTTGTGCATATTATTATTTTTGTTTGTTTGTTTTATGGAGACAAGGGCTCAATTTTTTTGCCCAGGCTGTAGTATAGCAATGAAATTATAACTTACTGTAACCTTGAAGTCTTGGGCTGAATCAATCCTACTGCCTCAGCATCCCAAGTAGCTAGGACTATAGGTGTGCATAACCGTGATGGGCTAGTTGTTGTTGTTGTTGTTGTTATTGTAAAGACAGGGTCTCTCTGTGTTACCCAGGCTGGTCTTGAACTTCTGGTCTCAAGTGATCCTCTTGCCTTGGCTCTCTAAAATTCTGGGATTACAGGTATGAGCCACTGTGCCCAGCCTGTGAATATTATTGATGTATTTTTGCTTTCATTTTACTATTCTCCATTTTATATACTTTAAAATATCTTTACTGACTTGGTTTGATATATTATTTAAAATGTATTTAAATATATATGTTTGATATATCGTTTTTTAAATAAAACAATATGGTTTTAAGTAAATGTTTATTGCTTTTTCATAGGATGAATCTTGAAGAAGAATTAGATGAACTTAAAGTACATATATCTATTGATAAGGAAGCGATACAAGAATTGAATAGATGTGTGGCAGAGAGAAGAGAAGGTAAATTTTCAGAAAATAAATACTTAACAGAGGAATTGTAAAATTATCTAATTCTTGATATTTTAGTTTCAATTTCTCTTAAGAATGTTACCCTTTTTATTCCTTTTTCCAACACTTTATTCATTGATAACTCACTAATATTTTCATCATGAGAAAATTAAATAAATAGAACATCTAAAAGTCAGCTTTATAATTTATTTAAAAATCTAGGGAGAAGGCACAGCAAGATGGCCAAATGGAAGACTTTACCCTGTGGGAACTCCAAATTTAACAACTATCTACACACACAAAAAAACACATACATAAGAATCAGAAATCAGGTGAGCACTCACAGTACCTGGTTTTAACTTCAAATGGCCGAAAGAGGCACTGAAGAGGGTAGGAAAGATAGTCTTAAATTACCAATGCCACCCTTCCCTGACCTCCTAGCAGTGGCCATGTGACATGGAGAGAGAATTGTGCACTTGGGGGAGGGAGAATGCAGTGACTGTTGGACTTTGCATTGAACTCAGTCTTGCCCTGTCATAGCAGAGAGCAAAACCGGGCCGAATGTATCTGATGCCTGCCCACAGAAAGAGCATTTAGACCAGACCTGTCCAGAGGACAATCACCCATCTCAGTGGTTGGAACCTGAGTTTGGGCAAGCCTCGTCACCACAGGATTCTGGGGCTCTATATAAACTTAAAAGATAGTCTAGGCCAAAATGACTTCAACTCCTAGGCGAGCCCTAGTGCTGAGTTGGGCTCAGAGCCAGTGGACTTGGGTGGCATGTGACCTCCTGAGACACCAGCCAGGGTAGCTCATGGGGTATTTGTGCCACTGCTCTCCCAACCCTAGGCAGCACAGCTCATGACTCTGAAAGGAACCCCTTCTATCTGCTTGAGGAGGAGAGAAGAAAGAGTAAAGAAGTCTTTGTCTTGCATCTTGGACACCAGCTCAGCCACAGTAGTATAGGGCACTAGTTAGATTTATGAGACCCTTATTCTAGGCTCTAGCTCCTGGATGACATTTCTGGACACATCCTGGGCTAGAAACGAACATGGTGCCTTAAAGGCAAGGATGCAGTCCTGGCAGGATCTATTACCTACTGATTGAAGAGCACTTGGGCCCTAAATAACCAGCAGCAATACCCAGATGGTACACTGTGGGTTCTGGCGGAGAATCTGAGATGTGCTGGATTCAGGTGAAACCCAGTGCATCCCCAGCTGTGGTGGCTGTGAAACACCTGCATGAGAAAAGCAGAGGGAAAAGTAAAGGGTAATTTGTCTTACACCTTAGGTACCAGCTCATCCACAATGAGATAGAACACCAAGCAGCTTGTGGGGTCATTGATTCCAGGCCTTGGCTCTTAGTTGGCATTTCTAGACCTGCTCTGGGCCAGAGGGAAGCCCACTGCCCTGAAAAGTGAGTCTCAGGCCTGGCAGCATTTGTGACAAGCTGACTGAAGAGCCCTTGGCCCTTAAGGAACATTGGCAGTGGCTTGGTAGTGTTCCCTATAGGACTGTGGTGGTGACCACAGGGAGAGACTGTTTTGCCTGTAGAAAGGGAAGGGAAGAGTGGGAAGGACTGTGTCTGGTGGTTTGAGTGCCAGCTCAGCTGCAGTAGACTGGAACACCAGGTGGATTTCTAAGGTTTTTTACTCTACTCCCTGGCTCCTAGATGGCATCTCTGGACCCACCCAGGGCCTGAGGAATCCTGCTACCCTGAAGGGAATGACACAAGCCTGACTGGCTTCACAATCTGCTCTTTGCAGAGCCCTAGGGCTTTGAGCAAACGTAGGTGGTAGCCAGATAGTGGTTACAGTGGGCCTTGTGTGAGACTCAGGGGTATACTGGTGTCAGTTCTGACCCAGCAGAGTCCCAGTGGTCATGGCCACAGGGGTGCATTTGTCACTCTATCCCCAGCTCCAGAAGGCTCAGCAAAGAGAGATAGACTCTGTTTGGAAGAAAGGAAAGAAGACAAGAGTCTCTGCCTGGTAATCCAGAGAATTCTTCAGGATCTTATCCAAGACTGCCCAGGAATTCAAGAACCCCAGTGTTACTGGGCTTGGGGTGCCCACTAATGCAGATATGGACTAGATCACAACACCCAAGTCCTTTCAAATACCTGGAAGTTTTGGGCTGAATCAATCCTACTGCCCCAGCATCTTTGTACCCATCTTCTCAAGGAGATTGGGTACAAACAAGCCCAGACTGCAAAGACTAAAATAAATATCTAACTTTTGAATTCCCAGACACCAGCAAACATCCAAAGGATCAAGGCTATCCAAGTTACAGGTTACGCTTTGTGTCCCCAAGCCAAACTCATCTTGAATTATAATCCCCATAATCTCCACATGTCAAAGGAGAGACCAGGTGGAGGTAATTGAATCATGGGGGTCGTTTCCCCCATGCCGTTCTCATGATAGTGAGTGAGTTCTCATGAAATCTGATGGTTTTGTAAGGCACTTTTTCCCTCTTCGCTCGGCACTTCTTCCTGCCGCCTTGTGAAGAAGGTGCCTTGCTTTCCCTTCACCTTCCACCATGATTGTTAGTTTCCAGAGGCCTCCCCAGCCATGCTGAGCTGTGAGTCAGTTAAATCTCTTTCTTTTGTTACTCAGTCTTGAGCAGTTCCTTACAGAAGTATGAAAACAGGCTAATACACCAAGAAAACATGACTTCATCAAACAAACTAAATAAGGCACCTGGGATCAATACTGCAGAAACAGATATGTAGTCTTTCAGACAGAGAATTCCAAATTTTAATTTTTTTAGTTTTGAGGAAACTCAAAGAAATTCAAGATAACATGGAGAAGGATTTCAGAATTCTATCAGAGAAATTTAATAAAGTGATTGAAAAAATAAAAAACAATTGAGCAGAAATTATGGAATGAAAAATGTATTGGCGTCGCCTCATAGCAGAATTGATCAAGCAGAAGAAGGTATTAGTGAGCTTGAAGTCAGGCTATTTGAAAATACACAGTCAGGGCAGGTGTGGAGGCTCATGCCTGTAATCCTAGCACTTTAGGAGACTGAGGTGGGAGGATCACCTAAGGTCAGGAATTCGAGATGAGTCTGGCCAATATGGTGGAACCCTCTCTCTACTAAAAATATAAACATTAGCCAGGCATGGTGGTACATGCCTGTGATCCCATCTACTTGGGAGGCTGAGGCAGGGGAATAGCTTGACCCTGGGAGGCGGAGGTTGCTATGAGCCAAGATCGCACCACTGCACTCCAGCCTGGTGACAGAGTGAAAATCCATTTTGGAAAAAAAACCCAAAAAAAACAAAAAACAGTCAGAGGAGACAAAAGAATAAAAAACAATGAAGCATGCCTACAAGATTGTTAAAATAGCCTCAAAAGGGAAAATCTAGGACTTACTGGCCTTAAAGAGGAGTTAGTGAAAGAGACAGGAGTATAAAGTTTGTTCAAAGGGAAAATAACAGAGAACTTTTCAAACCTAGCAAAAGATAACAATATTCAACTATGAGAAAGTTGTAGAACACCTAGCAGGTTTCACCCAAAAAAGACAACCTAAAGGCACTGACCAAGCTCCTGAGGGTCAAGGATAAAGAAAGGATCCTAAAAGCAGCAAGAGAAAGGAAACAAACAACATACAATGGAGCTTCAATATGCTGGCAGCAGACTTTTCAGTGGAAACTTTACAGGCTAGGAGATAGTGGCATGACATACGTAGAGTGCTGAAGGAAAACACAACAAACTTTTGCCCTGGAATAAGGAGAAATGCTTTGACAGACAAACAAAAGCTAGAGATTTCATCAACACCATACCTATCCTATAAGAAGGCATAAATGGAATACTTCAATCAGAAAAAGGATATTAGTAATAAGAAATCATCTGAAGGTACAAAACTCATTGGCAATAGTAAGTACACAGTATGACATACAATATTGTAATACCATAGCAGCAGTATACAAACTACTCTTAAGTAGAAAGACTTAAGGACGAGCCAATCAAAAAATAACTATAAAAAGTTTTCAAGACATAGTACAACAAGATATAAACAATAAAAAGTTAAAAAGAGGCTGGACAAAGTTATATAATTTTTATCAGTTTTCTTTTTGCTTATTTATGCAAGCAGTGTAGTTAATCCAGTTAAAATAATGGGTTATAAGATAGTATTTGCAACATTCATTGTAACCTCAAGTCGAAAACTATACAATGGCTACACAAAAAATAAAAAGGAAGAAATAAAATATTCTTTTATTTTAGGAGAAGAAGGTAAGAGAAAATCACCTTCACTACAAGGAAAACAAGAAGGAATGAAGGAAGGAAAAGAAGACCACAAAATAACCAGGGAACCAATAACAAAATGGCAGGAGTAAGTCCTTACTTATTGGTAATAACACTGAATGTGAATGGACTAAACTCTCTAATCAAAATACATAAAGTAGCTGAAAGGATATAAAAATCAGAGCCACTCTCTGTTGTATACAAGAAATGCTTCATCTATAAAGAGACATATAGACTGAAAATAAATGGAAAAAGATACTCCATGCCAGTACAAACCAAAAAAGAGCAGGAATAGCTATACTTATATCAGACCAAATAGATTTCAAGCAAAAACTGTAAGAGACAAAGGTCATTATATAATGATAAAGGTGTCAATTTAGTAAGAGGATATCATAGTTGTAAATATATATTTACCCAACAGTGTAGTACCCAGATATATAAAGCAAATATTATAGACCCTAATTCAATAATAGCTGGAGGCTTTAGTATCCCACTTTCAGCTTTGGACAGACCTTCCAGACAGAAAATCAACAAACATTGGAATTAATTTGTACTGTAGACCAAATGGAGCTAATATTTACAGAACATTTCATCCAATGGCTGCAGAATACACATTCTTCTCCCCAACACACTGGATCATTCTTGAGGATAGGCCATGTGTTAGGCCACAAAACAAGTCTTAAAACATTAAAAAAAAATTGAAATAATATTGAGCATCTTCTCTGACAACAATGGAATAGCACTAGTAATCAATAACATGCAACATTTTGGAAGCTCTGCAGACACATGGAGATTAAACAATGTGCTCCTGAATGACCCGTGTGTCAATGAAGAAATTAAGGAGGAAATTTAAAAATTTCTTGAAACAAATGATAATGGAAGCACAACATACCGGAACCTATGGGATACAGCAAAAGCAGTACTAAGAGGGAAGTTTATAGCTACAAATGCTTACATCAAAGAAGAAGAAAAATTTCAAATAACTTAACAATGCATCTTGAAGAACTAGAAAAGCTAGAGCAAATCAAACCCAAAATTAGTAGAAGAAATAATAAAGATCAGAGCAGAGATAAATGAAATTAAAATGAATAAAACAATATGAAAACATCATTAAAACAAAAAGTTGGTTTATCAAAAAGCTAAACAAAATTTACAAACCTTTAACCAGACTAAGAAAAAGAGAACACAAATAAATATCAGATGTGAAAAAGTAGACATTACAACAGATACTGCAGAAATTTAAAGCATTGTTAGTGGCTACTATCACCAACTATATGCCAAATACATATCAACTATATGCCAATAAATTGGAAAATCTAGAAGAAATGGATAAATTCTTACACACATACAACCTACTAAGATTATTGAACCATGAAGAAATCCAAAACCTGAACAGAACAATAATAAGTAATGAGATTGATGCCATAATACAAAGCCCCCCAGCAAAGAAACAACCAGGACCTGGTGACTTCAATGCTGAATTCTACCAAACATTTAAAGAAGAACTAATTCCAATCCTACTCAAACTATTCCAAAAGGTAGAAGAGGAGGGAATACTTTCAAACTCATTATACAAGGCCAGTATTACCTTGATACCAAAACCAGACACAGACACATGAAAAAAAAAAAAAAAAAAAAGGAAACTATAGTTAAATATCCCTGATGAACACTGATGCAAAAAACCTCTGCAAGATACTAGCAAGCTGAATTCAACAACACATTAGAAAATCAGTCATCATAACCAAGTGAGATTTATCCAAGGGTTGCCAGGATGGTTCAACATTTGCACATTAATCAATGTGATACATATTATCAACAGAATGAAGGACAAAAACCATATGATCATTTCAATTAGTCCTGAAAAAGCATTCAGTAAAATTCAACATTCTTTTCATGAGATAATCTCTTTAAAAACTGGTTTATTGGAACAAACATATATCAGGATAATAAAAGGCATAGCTGGTATCATACTGAATCAGGAAAAACTGAAAGCTTTTCGTTAAAGATTTGGAACGTGACCACAATGCCTACTGTCACCACTATTGTTCAACATAGTACTGGATGTCCTAGTTAGGGCAGTCACACAAGAGAAAGAAAGGGCATCCAAATTAGGAAGAAGTCAAATTATCTTTATTTGCCAATAATACGATCTTGTATTTGGAAAAACTTAAAATTCCATAAAAAACTATTAGAAAGGATGAACAAATTCAGTGAAGTTGGAGGATACAAAATCAACCTACAGAAATCAGTATCATTTCTATATGCCAATGGCAAATAATCTGAAAAAGAAATCAAGAAAGCTAATTCAGTTTGCAGTAGCTACACATAAAACTCAGTACTTAGGATTTGACCAGAGAAGTGAAAAATCTTCCTACAATGAAAGCTACAGAACATTGATGAAAGAAATTGAAGAGGACACAAAAAAATGGAAAGACATCCCCTCTTAATGGATTGTAAAAATCAATATTGTTAAAATGACCATATTACCTTAAGCAATCTACAGCTTCAATGCGAGCCCTGTAAAAGTACCAATGTCATTCTTCACAGAAATAGAAAAAACAATCCCAAAATTTATATAGAATAGAAGAGACCCAGAATAGCCAAAGCTATTGTAAGCAAAAAGAACAAAACTAGAGGAATCACATTTCTTAAATTAAATTGTACTATAAAGCTGTAGTAACTAAAACAGCATGAAAATTGACACATAGACCAATGGAACCTCACAGACAACCCAGAAATATATTCGTACATCCATATAAACTAATTGTTGATGGAGTTGCCAAGAACATACATTGGGAAAAGAACAGTCTCTTCAATAAATTCTGCTGGGAAAACTAGATATCCATGGGCATAAGAATGAAACTAGTCCCCTATCTCTTGCCATATACAAAAATTAAATCACAATGGATTAAACACTTAAATCTCAGACTTCAAACTATGAAACTACTAAAAGAAAACATTGGGGAAAGTCTCCAGGATGTTGGACTGAGCAAGGATCTTTTGAGTAATATCCTACAAGCACAGGCAACCAAAGCAAAAATGAACATATGGGATTACATCAAGCTGAAAAGCTTCTGGACAGCAAGGGAACAATCAACAAATCAAAGAGAAAACTCACAGAGTAGGAGACAATATTTGCAAACTGCCCATCTAACAAAGGATTAATAACCAGAATATATAAGCAGCTAAAAACTACTCTGTAGGAAAAAAATTAATAATCCAATTAAAAAATGGGCCAAAGCTATGAGTAGACTTTTCTCAAAAGAAGACATACCATTTGCAAATAGATATATGGAAATATGCTCAACATTATTGATCATCAGAGAATAAAAATCAAAACTAAGATGAGATATCATCTCATCCCAGCCTGAATGGCTCTTATCCACAAGACAGGCAATAACAAATGCTGATAAAGATGTGGGTAAAAAGGGAACTCTCATACATTGTAGGTAGGAATGTAAATTAGTACAACTACTATGGAGAACAGTTTGGAAGTGACTCAAACAATTAGAAATAGGCTGGGTGCAGTGGCTCACACCTATAATCCCACACTTTGGGAGGCTGAGGTGGGTGGATCACTTGAAGTCAGGAGTTTGAGACCAGCCTAGCCAACATGGTGAAACTGCATCTCTCCCAAAAATACAAAATTAGAGGGGTGTGGTGGCGCACACACCTGTAATCCCAGTTACTTTGGAGGCTGAGACAGGAGAATCACTTGAACCCAGGAGTCGGAGGTTGTCCTGAGCCAAGATTGTGCCATTGCACTCCAGCCTGGGTGACAGAGTGAGACTCCGTCTCAGGGAGAAAAAAAAAAAAAAATGGAAATAGAACTGTGATATGATCTAGCTATCACACTGCTAGGTATGTACCCAAAAGAAAGGAAATCAGTATATTGAAGAGATGTCTGCATTTCCATGTTTATTTTAGCATTATTCATAATAGCCAAAATTTGGAAGCAACCCAAATGTTCATCAACAGATGAATGGATAAAACAAATGTGGTGCAAACACACAATGGTGTACTATTCAGCCATAAAAGAATTGAAATCCTATCATTTGCAACAACATGAATGAAATTGGAGGTCATTGTGTTAAGTGAAATAAGCCAGGTACAGAAAGACAAACTTTACATGTTCTCACTTATTGGTGGGAGCTAAAAATTAAAACAATTGAACTCATGGAGTTAGAGAGTAGAAGGATGGTCACCAGAGCCTGGGAAGGGTAGTTGGAGGAAGTGGGAATAATTAATGGATTACAAAAAAAAATAGCTGGAAAGAACAAATAAGACCTGGTATTTGCTAGCATGATAGGGTGACTGTATTAAAAAATAAGTTAATTGTTGGATTGTCTGTAATGTAAAAGTTAAGTGCTTGAGGTGATGGATGCCCCATTTACCCTGATATGATTATTATGCATTGCCTGTGTGTTTCACATGTCATCTACCCTATAGATACATCTACCATGTCCCCACACACAAAAATTCTAGAGATATTTTATAAGGATAAATGGTACTCATTTTTATTATTCATTGATAAAGTTTTCCTAGTTTTGTTTGTTTACAGTTTTGTAGATACTATAGTGTTATGCTCAGTATCAATAATTCACTAACATTTTGGTTAGGCATTACATTTTTTGGGAAATCATTTAACTCTCATCTGTTTTCCTGGAATCAAAATCTTAGAGTTAGAAGGAAACTTGGAGATCTTCAGATCTGCAACCTCCCTGACAGCTAGCTTAAATATGGCCAGTAACGGGGAATGTCTCACTGCTCAAATTGCAAAAGGATTATCTCTTTATTAAAGTCAAGATAACTGTATTTCGTATGTATCTTCAGTACCTCATTAGAAAAATTAGAGATTGATATGACAGGATTTTTTGTTGTTTAACTTGCTGCATTCTAACCACTGTAGAATGTAGCAGGTTTTGACAATTTATACTTAATAATTAGTTTTCATATACCCCTCACTTGGCTTTTGTCCCAGTTACTCTTGTTGCTCCAATTGCTCACACTCAGGTTACTGGTAACTTGTTAAGGCCAATATTTGAACCCCTCCATTTAACACCTTTAATTTTCATCATATTTCAAGCTTATCTCTTTATCAACTTCTGAATCACATTGTCATATTTTACGTCCTACTCTTGCTGTTATCTTCCTGTCTCTTTCAGTGGAGCATCTTTTCATTTACCTCTGAATAATTAGAGTTTGCTAAGACTTTATCCTTGGTTTACTTTTCAAAACCAATGACTTTATTGTTTTTTGAAAAGTTATACATACTTACATTCAAGCAGTAAGAAAGAATAAAAAGAAGAAAGCAAAGAAAAAACTAGTTCACATGTTAGAGATAAAAATTTTTAATATTATCATATAACCATCTCTTAATGGCCAGATACAGAGAAGACTAGATGGGTAGATTAATTATATAAAAAGAGTGTCATATTTTTGAAAAAGAGATTTACATTTATCATATTTATTTGGAACCAACTAAATGGAGAGAAACAGAAGTAAATGTAAATGAGGTGTTAAACTTTAAATAAATGTTTTCTCTGCTTCAAAAGAATTAATTTCTTTAAGATTAAAAGAAAGGTTACAAAAAGAAATTAACACCTTGCTATGCAAGATGGAAAACCCAGCATTTTTACAAAACTTGTTTGTAAAAGTTTTTTGTTTCCTCTACATCTTGAGTTTTGTTCATTCAATTTCTTTGTAAAAATTTTACCAAAGTCTGTAACTTTATATATTACAAGAATAATTTCCTCAGCTTTAAAGTCTTGTCTCTCTATATAACAAATTCAGTACTCATCACATTTTTAAAAGCCATGGCTTTTCTATTTATGAATTGTTTATTTTCATATATTTCTTGGTTAGCCAGATAAAATTAAAAGTATTACCAGGCGAGGTGGCTCACGCGTGTAATCCTAGCACTTTGGGAGGCCGAGGCAGGTGGATCACCTGAGGTCAGGAGTTCGAGACCAACCTGGTCAACATGGCGAAACCCCATCTCTACTAAAAATACAAAAATTAGCCGGGCGTAGTGGTGTGCGCCTGTAATCCCAGCTATCCAGGAGTCTGAGACTGGATAGTCCCTTGAACCCAGGGGGCAGAGGTTGCAGTGAGCCGATATTGCGTCATTGCATTGCAGCCTGGGAGCCACTTCACCCCAGCCTGGGTGAAAGAGCAAGACTCTATCTCAAAAAAAAAAAAAAAAAAAAGGCATTTTTTCAAGAAGGAATGAAAATAGCCATATTTGTAAGAACCTAGATGTTTGAGAATATGATTCAACAGGGATTAAATGGGCTGGGTATAATTTTATTGGGTTACACCCTTTTTTCCTTAGAACTTTCTAGATGTTACTCATTTATAGAATCGGTGGTTGCTGTGAGGATGTGTTACGGAGAGGTGTCTGATTTCCCCAACCTCCCCTTTATCACCCTCTGCTGTGGATATGGCTTGCCTTTGCTAAGTAGATGCCTGAAAATACTTTTTTCAACTTGATATTCAAAAACTTAAATAGAATATGTCAATATAATTTGTTCTAGATCACATTTTCCTGAAATACCTATGCATTTAAAATATTACTTTGTTCCAAGGATTTCTCTTTTGCATATATTTTTGCATACTTTTCTATTCCACTTTTTATACTCTAATTCAAGGAAGTTGTCTTTATGTTAGATTTTTTTTTTTTTTTGTCCGGCCTTCATATCTATTTTCTTAACAATTCTTTAATCTTTTTTCTTTTTCTTCTGCATTCATTTTATCTCAAGACCTTCCTTCATCAGTAATTCAATTTTTAGCCATGTTTTATTTTTCTTTTGTTCTTTTTTTGAGATGGAGTCTCGCTCTGTCACCAGGCTGGAACACAATGGCACGATCTTGGCTCATTGCAACCTCCGACTCCCTGGTTCAAGCAATTCTCCTACCTCAGCCTCCCATGTAGCTAGGATTACAAGCATGCACCACCACACCCAGCTAATTTTTGTATTTTTTTTAGTAGAGACAGGGTTTCACCACGTTGATCAGGATGATCTCGATCTCCTGACCTCGTGATCTGCCTGCCTTGACCTCCCAAAGTGCTGGGATTACAGGTGGGAGCCCCACTGCGCCTGGCCTTCTTTTGTTCTTTCTTACATTTCTTTTTAATCTGTAATAATGTTCTTTGTTATTCTTGTTGTTCTCAATTTAATGCCTCAATTCTTCAAATTCTTATTTTTGGATGTTTTACTATTTCTTTTCTGAGCTTGTATTTTATTAAATTCAGATTTTTGGTAAATTCTTTTCTTCCTTTGTGACTTTTCTTTTTCAATTTGGATTCAAAATCTGTTTTGTTAAATGTACACTTTGCTCCACCAACTACAGAGTGTTTTCTATTCTAGAAGGGGTGACCCAGGGTTTTAAATTGTTGTCTGGCTTCAGCAGAGAGTGTTGGAACTACCAGGCCTGGTAGTTCTCTGTGTTTTTTGCTGAGAACCATTTCTGCTGCTCTTCATTCCTTTCTATAGATCCGTATTTCCATCTGGTGTTATCTTCTTTCTGCCTGAAGGACTTCCTTTAATATTAGAGTGCACATCTGCTGGTAGTGAAATTCTTTCAGCTGTCATACACCTGAAAAAATATCCCTATTTTTTCTTCATTTTGAAAGGTATTTTCAGTAAGTATAGAATGCTACATTGACAGATTTTTTTTTCTTTAGCAGTTAATTACTCCACTATCTTCTAATGTGAATTGTTTCTGATAAGAATTCTGCTGTCATTCTTACTTTGTTCACCTTTATATAATGTGCCCCCCTTTTATCCCTCGGCTAGTCAGAGCATAAACTACCACTACAACTGTATGAGCTTTGCAGTTTGTTTCCTCTAAGTTTTCTCTAATCCTTTTGGATGGTTTTTTTTTTTTCTCTCTCTCTTATACTTGGGTAGTTTCCTTAAATGCATGTGCTGATTAGTACTTGGCTGAAGACAAGGTCCTCAGGTCTGTAGATCTTCAGAGCTCTCCCTGTATCTGAGTAGATCTTTCCTCTATGACACTTTGCCCTGCAAACTCTAGCTCCCTTGACCTCGCTGGAACCCAGGGTATGTCTCCTTAATTTAGGAAGATTACTGGACTCCATTTAGGTTTCCTGTTTCTGTGCTGTAGCTTGGAAGCTCTCTGTAAGTAGTAAGCTGGGATAATCATAGAACTCACCTTATTTGTTGCCCTCTCCAGGGATGACATTGTCTGATGCCCAATATCTAAAAACCATTTTTCATACATTTTTTTCTAGTTTTTAGTTGCTCCATATAGAAGGGAAAATCTGGTCCCTCTAACTTACTTTTCTTTTTATTGAACATGTTTTCTCTGGATTAAATCCCAAAACTCTTTCCATGTTCCAAATGTATATTTCCTATTTTCTGACACCTGTTTCCTTCTGGCTGCTTTTACAAGTATCTTAAAAGTTAAGCATGTCATCCAAAAAAACTCAGTGCCTTTTCCCTCAAATGAGTTCAATCTCCTCTAGGCTTCCCAAATGAATACCTTAAGCCCCTACCATGCTAGATTTCTCTTTACTGAAAATTGCAATTTATAGTATAATGAGTCTTTAATACAGTCCCACAATACCTCTATCAAGAGCTTAGCTGAACTAGAGAGAGCCGAAATGCCAGGTGTATGAATAGCTGCTCTAAGAGAACAAACCAAAATGAAAGTTACAGCCATCTTTAATTAATTACTGAGATAGTTTAAGCAAGAGGCTAAAGGGGAGAAAGTGCCAGCTCCCCATATTTTATTTTCCCCCATGCGTCAAGTGGATCCACATAGAAATGAGGGTTGTCTCACTGCCAGTGGATCCTCAAACAAAAGGTTCTTGCCATCTGATAGACCTGAGGCATGGGGGGAGGGTGTGGGAAGATGGCTGGGAGAGGAAAAGTATAAAGTCAGAATTAGGACAAATATCTTCAAGTTTACTGCCTCCTCCCGGTCTTCTAAGGAGGTTTCTGCAGAGACACCTAAGCAAACCTCAGCCAAAGCCCCCAATAAAAATGCCTCCGTACCAAGACATCTATGGTAGAGATACAGATATGTGTAAGAGTGTGATTGGCCAGGGAAACTAGTGTCCTTGACCAGGGGAACCTGTGTCCTTGAGTGTAACTCCCTTCAGAGACTGCAGTCCATTGACCTACAAGTCTGGTTGGGGAGAGCAGCTTTGCCCCATGAGGTGTGCCAGGTAAAACTTTGGTAATCACCTATGGTCAGGCCTGATGAATCACATGTAAGTTTTGGCCAGGAGCTAGATTTCTCAGTCTTTACTGAGTCACAAGTCCATGAGTATGTTCACAAAACCGTTTCTTACCATGTTTGTCATTGAAAGTTGAGGGCTTGTGTATCAGACAATGCAAGAAACAAGCAAATGGGAAAACTCTTTCATAAACAATAGCAAGTATTTATTTATTGCATATGGGTCTGTGTTTTGGCTGAAGCAGCTCTTACTGCTGCAGGTTTTCTGGTCCAGCTCTGTTTCAGGCTGCAAGTTAATTCCACTTCTGCTCCATGTGTCTGATTCTTGAACACAGTGCAACAAGTATAAACATGAAGAGCTTGTTTTGCCTGTGTTTGGAACTGGCACACTGTAACCTCCACCCAAGATTTCTTTGGCTAAAGCAAGTCATCTTATTAAATACAGCCAACAATTCATACTGTCAGTGTTAGTTTCTATGGAGGGTTGGGGGAGTATTTTAGGCCTTTACCCAGAGTCTACCAGGCCTTGCATTATTCCTTTCACAAATTATTAGCAACAGGCATGACAGCCAAATCCTGAGCCATGTTTTAATGTCAACATCTGAGATTTGGTCTTTATGCTGCCAGTGATTCAGTGTCCACTCCTTTGATATGGTGACAAGCAATTTCATTTTCCAACTCTGAAAGTACTGGAACTTATACACTTCCCATATTTCAATGGCCAGTGCCTTTCTGAGCTCGAATCTTTCTTAGAGTAGCTAGTCAAGTGCAGCCAGCAATAACCAAACTCATACTATCAGCATTCTGCGCTGACATCTCCTCACTCAGTGTAAAATTTATTAGGTTATTAGATACATTTTTTGCCTTCCAGGTTATGCCAGGTGGCAGTTTTCTAAATGTTTTGTAACGACATAACATGGGTCGCCATTTTCTCAGCATCCTGTAACATATATTTTGCTGCCTTCCACCCAGTCCCAAAATCAATGCCACATAATTTAGCTTTTTATCATAGCAGCACCCCACTTAAAATTACCAATTTCTGTATCCCATCAGCTTTTGCTGCAGAATAAACAACCACAAAATCTCACTAGCATGCAGTAACAAACATTTAGTTCTTGCTCATGAGTCTATCAGCTGGGATAACTGTGCTGCAGGCTGCAGGTCTGTTGGTTGGCTGGAGTGCTTCACCTTGAGGCAATATTGGATTTAGGTCTGCTCCATATTTCTTAATCCCAGTTCCAGGCTGAAGGGGCAGTGACTACCTGACCGTGTTCTTTTCAAGGCGAATATTGGAAATTTCCAAGGGGTGATCAGAAGCATACAATTTCTTAAGTTCTAGGCTCATAACAAGTATGCTGTCATTTGTACCCATGTTTCCCTAGTCCAAGCAAGTCACATGGCCAAACTCAACATTAATGGAGCAGGGATCTGTACTCCATCCATGAAGGTATCCATGAAAGAAGTAAGCATTTGCTGAGTAATAATCTACCATAGTATGATATAAAATCATAGGCCAGTGGGCAAAAGTATGCTGGAGCTGTTAGTGTATGTTACGAGCATATGGTTTTCTAGGTAGTCTGACCCAATCCAGAAATAAAGCATCTAGAATGGAGTAAATGGACTGCAAATTTCAGATTGTCCTTATTAAATGTTAATTTAAAAAAGTACAGACTCTCATAATAGCTGGGCAGCATACAATTTAAGTTCCAGATTTCTGGCAAGTAACTCAAATGTACTTACTATTGAGAATAGATTGTGTTGGATACATACCAAAAAGAACATGACCAAAAAATCAAGCCTTCAGAAATGGTCATCTTACTTTAACTTAGAGCCAAATCAAGGGAACATATTGGGAACAAAAAGGAAAACCTTTTAGGCATATTCAGGTTTTCTCCAATAAAGCCAAAAACTTTTCAACAGCAGTAAAAATGTTGAAATATTTACTTCTTGGAATGATTAATATTAACTAATTCTTTGTGACCATAATTTAATGCACAGTCATTAATCTATTGAGCATATACCTAGTACCTAAACATTTAAGGAGAATAACAAAAACTGTTCTAAACCCATGCAGTATATTTTATAAAGAAAGGAAGGTCAGACTGCAGTTTCATTTTATGCTACTTATAATTGCTATCCAATCTAGCATAAGGGCATTCCTTCCAGCCCTACTCTTGTTATGTTAATATTTCTGATCTTATATTATTCTCTTATTTAGTGACTTCCTGCTAATAACAAAATAAAGCCCAAATTCCTTTATTCCACTGAAAACTAGCCCCTGCCTACCTCATTAGCCTTATCTTTCATATGTTTAGCATTATTTTTTCCTCCCTGGAACTGAAAAATCAGCAAAATAAAACCCCAAAGTGCTTTAGCGTTTAATACCTCTGGACCAGTGTGCACAGTACTGTATTCCTTTCTTGTCGGTTCCATGTAGAAAACACCTCCTCATTTTTAACAATAGAACTGGGGTGTGACCTCTATATAAAGCTTTTTTCTGTTCTCTTTTTTTGTACCCTCAACATATATAAATATATGTATAATATATAAAACATATGCATTGTATATGTATATACACACACAAATATATCTATATAAATGATTTATACAGTTTTTGGTTGCTTCTGTTATGCTTAAAGTCATGCTTCTTTGTAGTTGTTACCAACATGGCACTGGTGGCTCACACTGTAATCCCAAAATTTTGAGAGGTTGAGGCAGGTGAATTGTTTGAATCCAGGAATTTGAGACCAGCCTGGGCAACCCTGTCTCTACCGGAAAAAAAAAAAAAGTTGGGTGTGGTGGTACACACCTGTACCCCCAGCTACTTGGGGTGCTGAGGCTGGAGGATCACTTGAACCCTGGAGGTGGAGGTTACAGTGATCCGAGATCGTGTCACTGCACTCCAGCCTGGGTGATACAGCAGGACCCTGTCTTAAAAAAAAAATGGGAATTTTAAAATTAAAAAATTATTTTTAAAACAAGCCAAAGGAGTATTAAGAATATAGAGGAAATATTAAAGTAAATTGAAACAAAAGTTAATTGCAAGAAGTAATTCGTAACATGAAATTTTCTTTCTTTTCTTTTTGGGTGGGGGGACAGAGTCTTGCTCTGTCGCCCATGCTGGAGGGCTGTGGGGTGATCTCGGGCCACTGCAAGTTCCGCCTCCTGGGTTCACACCATTCTCCTGCCTCAGCCTCCCGAGTAGCTGGGACTACAGGCGACCGCCACCATGCCTGGCTAATTCTTTTGTATTTTCAGTAGAGACAGGGTTTCACTGTGTTAACCAGAATGGTCTCGATCTCCTGACCTCATGATCCGCCTGCCTTGGCCTCCCAAACTGCTGGGATTACAGGCGTGAGCCACCGTGCCCAGCTTGTAACATGAAATTTATATGAAATCAGAAACACAATTACAGTGTTAAACTTCACAAAACTAATTCATTTAAATATAACGATAGAAATTAAAATATAATGAAGCACTCGGAAATAGAAAATAAACAGTCTAAAATATTTTAAAAGTATGGGCTTAAGGAATAGCATAAAATAAAAAGGGGGTGTTACACATGGCTTTCAAGCTAGCTAGAGGAATTAAAGACAGCAGGTTCAAATTCCCCTGATTCATCCAGTGAGCTAATAGGATCGAGTCCAGCAAGTCCCCAGCTTAAAGACATTTTATTTTTAAGGCAAGGAAGCCTATTTATTGGGTATAATTTACAGTAAATAAAATGAAAAAAAAAACACCACAAAACCTACTTATCCCTCTGTTTTCCTACCTCTCGTCCTAGAAAAAGATACTTACATTGTCCCGGTAACTTCCTTTTTAGAATATTTGTGGCTGATAACAAAAATGGACTACTTGTCTTTGAACTTTTACTGATTGAATAGATTCTTCCCAGGCCTCCTGCCCAGGTAAACTCAAAGGAGATGGTCTAGGTCTCCAGAAAGAGGTGCCAAGTGTAACAGTCATATCAAATGAATGAAATTCTCTCCTACTCATCAGAAACAAGATTTATTTCTTGCCATTTCATTCATCAGAAATGGGAGTTGAGTTTTCACTGGCTTATGGTTACTTCCAGAGGAGATGGATTCTAATTATAGTTGGCTGATCTGACTTTATCTTGCCTAAGGCAATGATTTTTAATTAACACAAAAACCAAAAACTTTTTCATGGCAGGTCTTGCTGATTTATTGCCTATTTATCCCCAATTCGCTTATCTGAAACAGTGTTCAGAGTTATTTTTACTCACAATACTTCTGACACCAATTATACAGGTTTTTTCTTCCACCCAACAACCAACTCTTTGCTTCTCCAAACTCCAGTTGGGCAAGTCAGTTCAATTGTAACTACTTAGAATTAGTGCAGACCCTACAGATTAAGGACTCTGTCCCACAAGACTGCCCCCATTTTAGATCCCAATCACAAGTCCCACATTTCCACCTGTATTTCTGACCAACCGAGTTTAAATTGGGGGCTCCCAGGAGTCCTTCGTCAGATTTGTTAGTTTGCTAGAATGGCTCAGAAAAGTTTTCCATTTACTATTGCTTGTTTATTATAAAGGATACTATTCAGAAACAGCCAAATAGAAGAGTTGCATAGTTCATGGTATGGAGGAAGGAACAAGAAGCTTCCATGTCCTTTCTGAGCATGCCATCTTCAGCACCTCAATGTGTTTACCAACTTGGAATTTCTCCAAACTCCATAGAGTTTTTTATGGAGCTTCCATTAAGTAGCCATCATTGATTCAATCATTGGCTGTTGGTGATTCAATTCAATCTCCATTTCCTCTTCCCTCTGCAGAGACCTGGTGGTGGGGCTGGATGTTAAAACCATGTAATCACACGGTTGCCTCCTCTTGCAGCCAGTCCTCATCTTGAACCTATCTAGGGGCTCACCGGGAATCATCTTATTAAGCATAAACTCTGATATGGTTGAAAGGAGCTTGTTATGCTTTGCTTGTAATAACAAAGGATGCTCCTATTACTCAAGAAATTCCAAAGGTTTTTGAAACTATGTTTCAGGAGTTGGGGACAAAATCCAAATACAGTGGGCCCTCTGTATCCATGGGTTCCACATCCCTGGATTCAGCCAACTGCAGATCTAAAATATTTGAAAAAGAATTGTATCTGTATTGAACATGTATAGACTTATCTTGTTATTCTCTAAACAATATGGTATAACAATATTTATGTAGCATTTACTTTGTATTAGTTATTCTAAGTAATATAGAGATTATTTAAAGTATACAGGAGGATGTGCATAGGTTATATGCAAATGCTACATCAGGGACGTGAACATGGTTGGATTTAGGTATCCCAGGAAGGTCCCTGCAACAGAAACGACTGTATATGTTTCTTATCGTATCACAAGTACCTTCTGAAGTAAAACCTACCCACTATGATTCTCATTTTCTTTTCCTAAAAGTGAAATAAAAATAGCAGTATTCTTTAGGAAATTGCCAATACAATAAGTTGATAACTATTTTCCTTTCTAAATCTCTCAAATTGATATAATCACGAACAGACCTTTAAGAAAGTTTGTGTACAAAGCTTCATATTAAGATCAGGGAAAAAACAATGATAATAGATTTTTAAAATCATTTGTTAATTAAAAGAAAGAGTCTAAAAGAAGAATACAAAGTAAAAGATTGCAGAAAACTTTATATTATTTAAGCCAAGAAGATTAAAAGAAAAAATGTAGAAAATAGAATATAATAAGCTTAAATAACTATGAGTAAGCAAAATTAAAAGTTAATGCAAAAAAGAAAAAATGGAGAGAAGGAACTCCTGAGAAAGAATATAAATTAGAATGAATGTAAAGCATTTAAAACTAAAGTATTGAAATTAAATCTCCAGTAAAGTGAAGCATATGCTCACATATCTACCATAGGAAAGAAATAGGAGTGTGTATCTCTAACTAGGTCTTCTTGGTTTATTTCCCAAATCCTGAGATCCTTGAAGAGAAAGAGAATCAAGGGCCAGAAAATTGGATCCTCATTTCTTTCCATGGCATGAGCTTAGCTTCTTGAGCGTTCTGTATAAACCTGTGAAGGGAAGAAACAAACTTCAGCAGATAAGTACAGGTGAACATGGTTAGACAATCCACCAGTGGACCTTGCACACATCCAGGAGCAAATAAGCAGCAGACAGATTCATTTTTAAATCAGTCTTCACCATTTATTTTATTGGAAGTATTTAGCTATTGTTGGCATCCCATGCTGTTTGAATATAGAACTATTATTTTTAAGATTAAATATTTCACTCAGAAGTATATCAGATATTTAAATGACTACAAAGGATGAATTGTATTTGCATATTATTTCTATATTGCTGAAAGATTGTTGTAAATGAATTCAGCACCATGGTGTTAGGGGACTAGAAGAAGAAACTTGGGAACTGATAGATTATTATCAAGGTAAAGGTACTTATTCCCCAGGTGACAAATTCTACCTATCCTAGCTTTTATTATCCTTAGGATAGTGTTCTGTTTATTTCATAAGTACAGAAGTTTTAATTGGGTATGTCATTTTTCAAAGACAAAAGAAATGCCTAATTCACTCTAACAAACTTGTTAGTCACTGTTTATACCAGGAGGATTTCTACTCTACAGAGAATAATATTCTTTTCTTTTTCCTTTGTTGAGAAATCAAAATTTTATACTGACCTACAGCAGCCAAGCATACTTTAAAGCAAAATCATCTCAGGCTAACACAGATATATATCCTTTTAGTTTTATATATTCTTTTTTGTCCCCCTTTTATTCCTTAAGAAATGTTATATTCCAAAAGTAATTCACTAAGAAAATGTTAGTAAAATTTGTCATAGTAATTTATCTAAAGAAGAATACAAAGTAAAAGATTGCAGAAAAAAGTTATTTATAGGATTTGATATATTTTGGTTTTAGTATTAACTGAAGTTTTATTATTTCATTTTTTCTTTAAGGTTGTTAAGTTACTTGTAGGTTTTGGCTTGGTTGAAAAGGTTTTGGTAGTCAAATGTATAGCTAGTGTAGGAATGATTTGTAGCTATAACCTCACCCATATACCTAGTTTTCTATTTGTTATGAAGTCACAGTATTTCTAGAAGAGTTATTTGTATGGTTTACCTTGCCCAGTGCATGATCTTTCACTTGAAAAAAAGGTTGTGGTAGGGGGTGTTACGATTTCAGTCCACCCTAATTCTGTTACTGTTTGCTTTGTTCAGCAATCACTGTGATCCTCCTGGCAGGGAACAAGATCCAGAGAACAAAACTAGTAGTGACTGTGTAGATAAAAAGGCAATGAATTCTGCTTTTAAGGCAAAGGGGGAATAGTCTACAAAAGAATGAAAATAGGAATAAAAGTGTAGCATTGTTAACCTGAAGATCTATTGTACTTTTGAAAAATCTTACACTGCAAAAAAAAAAAAAAAAAAAAAAAAAAGTGACACTACAAAGATACTTAATTGTGTGACTAAAAATCTTGAAAAGGGTCATTGTTTAGTTACTGGTCAAATACTTGACAAGAAAATACCCTAGATTATTCACAATTGAAAAACCATAGAACGCTTTTCCTTAAAATGACAGGACAGTATTTCAGCAGCACACGTGGTATCATAATATATTATTTATTCTCTACCAGAACAGCTCTTTAGATCTGGTGAAGATGATGAGGTCAAGAGGAGTACTCCAGAGAAGAATGGAAAAGAAATGTTGGAGCAGACATTGCAGAAGGTAGTCTAATCTTTAAGATATTGAGCTGAACAAGTTAAATCTGAATTTTAACGTAAAGGATTATATTTTAAAACGAGGGCTTATGAATGTAAACCTTGTGTGAATCCTTAATTTAAATTCATAATTCAAAATCATTGGCTTGCCAAAATGGGGTAAAAAAAAAAAATCAATGTTAGTGAAATAAATGTGTAAACACTTGTGCTTCCATTGACGTAGATTAAAATTATTTTCAAAAGGTGAAATGGAGAAAATGAAAAAAATAGAAATTGTAGAAATGTAGACTATATGTGCTTGTTAGTTATAACTTAGTTTAAGTTTAAAATATATTTTAATAAGACTGCTATACTTCCACAAATATAGAGATTTGTAATATTTGAACTAAAACACTGAGCATAGTTATAGCTTTACCTCAGTAAAATGGTAATATGTTTATAGTTTTAATGTTAAACATGAAAATGTACATGGCTCATCTCATTTTAGATAAAAAATTATACCAATATAATTTAGTACAGCTTTTTATGTTTTAGTAAGACCATCCATGTAAACCTTATAGTCATGTTATAACATGTCTATCATTAATAGTAAAATACCGTTTTAAAATATTAACATTTACTTTTATAATTTTATACTTAATTTGTATTTTTATAAGTAAATACATTGTTATCAAGTTCAGTTAAGTCGATCTAATTATTAACACTTTGTTATAAAGAAAATAATCTTTAAATAGTTTGTTCTTGTAAGTGATTGTCATTTGGCTGCATTAGATTGATTTTAGTTTTTTACAAAACCTTAATACTTAGATAACTCTGAAAATGTACAAATATATAAACAAAAATATTAACATAGTTGCTTATATTTCGTTACATCTCTGAATTGACTTGTAGGAAATCTAGTGATTTACAGCAGATGATGTGATTGTTCATACTTCTAACAGCTTGTCAGGTCACAAAGGCTGTCATCTCATTATTACTGAATGACACATATCAAGTTAACATAGTAACACAGAGAACTAGAAATGCTTACATTTATTTGTCTTTAGGTAAAATGATTAATTGAATTAATCTATGCACTACCAGGTAGGATGTCATACAGTTCACACTAGCTTATCATCTTTTTTTCAGAATAATATTTTTATTTGCCAGGTTTTATATGATTTTTGTATCTATGGATATGTAATACTATGCTACTTTTTCTTGCCTTAGGGTAGAAACCCTAAAGAAAGCCATATTTCATTCCATCTGCCATAAATGAATGCTACAATAGTAGATCCAGACATCCATTTTAAGACCTGAACAACCAATATAAATTATTTTCATTAGTATACTATTTTTTATATTTACCTAATGTAGTTTTATCAATCACAAGTTAATTCCTCATGTTTGAGTTTCATTATTTTAAAAGGTTATATATGAAACTCACTCAAAATAAATTTAAAAAACAGTAATAAGGTGAAAACAATATTTGTATACAGTAGAAATGAAACATATGAGCAGATTATTTTAAAAATAATATATTAACATTTCACATTGTTATTGGCAGAATTGTGATCTACCCCCCACATTTATATATATTAAGAGTCCTAAGCTGGATTATCTCAGAATGTTTACATTCATTTGGAGATAGGGTCCTTAAAGAGGTAATTAAGTTAAAATAAGGCTATTAGGGTCAGCCCTAATTCAACATGACTGGTGTCTTTATTTAAAAAAAGGAAATTAGAATACAGACAAATACAGAGGGAAGTCCATGTGAAGACACAGGGAAAAGATAGCCATTTACAAGCCAAGGAGAAAGGCCTCAGAAGAAACCAACCCTGCTGACACCTTGATCTTGGACTTCTAGACTCCAGGAATGTGAGAAAATAAATTTCTGTTGTTTAAGTCACCTACTCTGTTATACTTTGTTATGGCAAACCTAGCAAACTACACTCTTCATAGCTTCATAATGTCAGGTATTTTATTTCAGTTTTGGAAAGAGCCTCTTTTTTTGGGGGGGGGGGGGGGGACAGGGTCTTGCTCTGTCGCCCAGGATGGAGTGCAGTGGGCAATGCTGGCTCACTGCAACCTCCGCCTCCCAGGTTCAAGCAATTCTCGTGCCTCAGTCTCCCAAGTAACTGGGACTACAGGCGTGTGCCACCATGCCTGGGTAATTTTTGTGTTTTTTGTAGAGGTGGGGTTTCACCATGTTGGCCAGGCTGGTCTTGAACTCCTGGGTTCAAGTAATCCACCTGTCTCAGCCTCTCAAAGTGCTGGGATTACAGGCATGAGCCACCGCACCTGGCCTGAAAAGAGCCATCTATTTGGTGTATTATTTTAAATGTTCAATACTATAAGAAAACGTGGGCTTGAGCTGAATTATAATCCACAAATTGAATACTTTTAACAGTTCCCCAGACTTTCATTCTCAAATATGTATTAAAATTTACTTTTCTATTTTTGAAGGATTAAAATCAGTTTAACAATTTTTGAGTATACCTTGAATAACACTTTAATAAGTGCTATGGATTTTCCCTTTTCAAAATGTTTAGAAGTAGTGTCTTTGTTTTGTTATTTGTCCTCCATTTTAAACTCAAATAATTTTGAACAGTTCTCATGATTAAACATACATTCACATTATGCAGTTAACAGACCTTAAAACCACAGACATCTTCAATTGGTATGTATATAGAGGTGGAAAGTTGTGGCATCTTTCCTCATCTATCATAAGGGCCACAGTTGACACTCCTATAATAAAAGGCAGTTTAACACGAGAAATACATAACATTTATTTAATCAAAGTTTTATGTGCCACACGAGGCTTCAAAAACAAAGACCCAGAGAAAACTGTCTATTTATGCGCTTAGGTTCAATAAAGAAAGGATAGCCATGTAGAAATGTATCTATACAAAAGGGTATGTCTATGGTAATAGGCTAAGGAGGGGCAAACCAAGCAAGGCCTATCTGCGCAGATTCTTCTTGCCCTCTGTGTAGACTTCCTTCCTTCCCGGGTATGGGACAGGACCCCTCTGGAATGAAAGTCTTCAAGGGAGAACTGAGAAGGGAGAAAGTTACCTTTCTTGGTTTTACGGCTTGCTTTTGGGGAGAAGAGTTCTAGTTTGTATGACCTGCCTTAGAGAAGAGGAGTTATGTTTGATGTGACTTACTTTATGGGAGAAAATGGGGCGGGTGACAGGAGGGCAGGAGATCTTGCTTCTGAGGCACTTCCAGTGACCTTCAATTCAAGGTACTTGGCAAGCCAAAGTGGCATATTTTGGTGTGTTGTATTCTGAGCCCCAGCATAGTAAAATGTTAATGAGTTGTCCCCAAACTTAAGTGGATTTTAGTCAAAAGAAAAAAAATGCTAATTTCCAGAATTGGAATCTTAAATTTAAGATGTTTATTAGTTATATTTATTTGTAACATATTTTAATTGAATTGAAATATACAGCTGATTTAATGGCTAATTCAGAATATTCATCACAAGTAATTATATTTTAGTTACAGCAGTTTTATTTGGTAGATGTTAAGGTGAATGATAATAGAAACAGTAATAATGATAATGATAGTAAATTGTTTACTACTTACTGTCTGTCAGGAATTATGGTTTATGATCACATTTAATACTCCCAACAAAACTGTAAGGTATAGGTATTACTATCCTTATTTCACAGATGAGGAAACTAAAGGTAAAATACCTTTAATATTTTACCAACTAAAGCAAGTAGAGTTGGAAGTGAGATATAGACCTGATTCAAAATTATATTTCCCCTAAAACACACTGCTTCTTATTAACATTTTTGTATCACCAAAGTCACTTTTTAAAAAAAAGTGTGGACCAGTCAAGGCAACACAATGAGACCCTGTCTCTACAAAAAATAAAAAGTTAGCCCGGTGTGATGGTACATGCCTCTGGTCCCAGCTCCTTTGTAGGCTAAGGTGGGAGGATCACTTGAGCCCAGGAGGTCAAGGCTGAAGTGAACCATGATCGGGCCACTGCACTCCAGCCTGGGCAATAAAGTGAGATCTTGACTCAAAGAAAGTGTAATTGTTTACTTGCATCAAATATGTATTTAAAGAATACAGTATATTTTACTCACTCCCCTTTGGAATCTAATATGCAAAAGTATTTTAAAATATATTTATGAAAAGTATACTGATTTGGGCAGTGATTAAAAATCCTTCAATAAAATTTAGAAGTAGAGTGATTTGGAAAAAGTGAAAAGGATTCTGGCATAGATTTTTTTCTTGAACACTGTATTTTTTGTCACATTAATCAGCTCCCCAGTAAAGTGTTTACATTGAGAAGGAACAATACAATCTCTTTCACAGAAATATGCAGAAGTCTACAATAGTTTGAGACAAAATTTTTCAAATACCTTTATTCCAGGTCATGAGTAGGTCCTTTAAGGACATATGTCCAATAGTAGGTTAATATATCATACCATGGAATAGAAGTGATTGAAATTAGGTGAGATTCTTCATACTGTGTTGAGAAATACCCATGCCCCAGGATAGTATAGTCACTTAGTAAATTAATGTTGATTTAAATGAAAGGGGTTGAACGTTAAAAAAAAAAAAAAGATAATATAGAAGGATATGTAAATCAGACATGACTGAAACTCATGTTTAGGAAACAATTTACATCTTCACTATTATAAATAAAGTTTCGTAAACTGGAAAGTGTTAAGAATATGTATTATCTTGTATATTTCTGGAATATTATTATTTTGAATCATTGGTTATTGTCTTAGTCTCTTCAGTTGGCTATAAAAAATACTAAAACTGAGAGGATTATAAACAATAGAAACTTGTCCAAGATCCAACTGTCCAGGATCCAAGATTCAGTGTCTTGTAAGATCTCTCTGTTTCTGGTTTGTAGATGGTGCCTTCTTGCTGTGTCCTCACCTTGAGGTCTCTTTTAATACCACTAATCCCATTCATGAGGGCCCCACCCTCATGATCCAATCACCTTCCAAAGGCTCCACCTCATCATGCCATCACACTAGTGATCAGGTTTCAACATAATGAATTTTGTGAGGGACAAAAGTAGTCAGATCATTGGAGTTGTCAGTGTATCAAACATGTTTTTCTGAAGAATTTTGTTTTACAAGTAAAAATGAGTTCATATACTTTTTCAGTCATTTAGATTGTTTTGCTTGTCTCCAGTTTTTTCTTGAATCCAAATCTTTGTTCATTTTCCATACATATCTGAGTAATTCTTCTTTCTCATATGCCTTGTTGAATAGTGGGAGGGGCACAAAATCCTGAATTTGGATCCCAGTTCAATCCCAGAAAGGTTTACCTCTGTGAAATTTAAGTTTTCAGAACCTCTTTTTCCTGTCTGGAAAGATAATTGTTAGTTCCACATACCTCATGTTTTGAGATGGCCAGAAGCGATCATGTTGATCGTGTTTTTGAAACTATTTTATAAATAGTAGAATGTACTTTACAAACAATAATGCTTATTATTAATAAGATCTAAATGTAAGTCAACTCCTCCATGAAATATTTGAACTTAAGAATTAGAATTAATTGTCCACACTTATGACACTTAGATTATATCCTTTATTAGGTTTATTTATGCAAATGTCTGTCTTTCCAAATGATTTTGAAATTCCTTAAGATTAGGAAGTGTGTGTTATCATTGCTATGTCCTACAACACAAGCATTGTTTATTGAAATAAATGGTAAAATTTTAATTTATATGCAATCTTGAAATCATTGTAATTTAAAATTGCTAGACTTTATTATTTTGGTAAACTGTTCCTTTATCGCATAAACTGAGGACCACATGACTACTAAAATTACATTTTTCTAATTTAGGAAAAAAGCAGCCTCAGTAGATTACTTTGTATTGTTATTCCTTTTTCATGTGATTGTTGAATATTGAAAAAAGTTTATTTATTAATACAGTTTATGTGTCTACTTTTTGCCTTTTTGTGTATGTTATTTTTCTCTGTAATATTTTTTCCACAATGAATAGAATATATAGCCACGGCACTTATGATCTCAGAAGACACTGCAGTTTATTAGCATACTTAGTTCTGTCACTGTGTAGAATTTTACCTTCTTTTACCATCTGTCCTTTATTCAACAGATATATTATTGCATTTTTGAATGTATTCATCTATACCGCCTTAGAATTATCTAGAAATTAAGTACTTTAGATTTGTTTTGTCCTTGTGCTAAATGTAATTTTTATTTCATAAGTTAGAAATGATAATAAAGTATAGTAGATTATGGTTTTGGATTCTTGAAAGAATAAACTTTTCTCTTTAGGTCATTGAGTTGGAAAATCGGCTGAAATCTTTTGAGAAAAGGTCGAGAAAATTAAAAGAAGGGAATAAAAAATTAATGAAAGAAAATGATTTTCTGAAATCCCTCTTAAAACAGCAACAAGAAGATACTGAGACCAGAGAAAAAGAGCTAGAACAGGTAATAAAGGGGAGTAAAGATGTAGAAAAAGAAAATACTAAACTTCAAGTAAAAATCAGTGAGCTGGAGAGAGAAGTCACTTTCCTGAAGAGACAAGTGGCAGAAGCTAATGCATTGAGAAATGAAAATGAAGAGCTGATCAACCCAATGGAGAAATCACACCAGTCAGCAGACAAAGCTAAATCCGAGACGGCTACCACGAAAGTGAGATCTGGACGATATGATTGTAAGACAACTATGACCAAGGTTAAATTTAAAGCTGCCAAGAAAAATTGCTCTGTGGGTCGTCACCACACTGTTCTCAATCACTCCATCAAGGTTATGAGCAATGTGTTTGAGAACCTCAGCAAGGACGGCTGGGAGGATGTGAGTGAAAGCAGGTAAGGCTCTCATTAACTTAGCTCTGTGGTGGGGACACTGTGCATATGTAAAGCACTAGCAAATGGAGATTGAATTTCAACTACTGTCGATTTGGTATTCAGAAAAAATACTGTCAGATCCTTTGAAATATCTTGGGAGGTCTTGTTCTGAGCTTATTGACTGAAATTTGCATGCAAAATTAGCCACAACTGCATGAGTATTTGAATAGGTGCCAGGAAACCCAAAAGAAGGCAATGCTTGATTTCTTCCAGTGATGCTATTTTCATGCAGTCATGAGGCTTGAAATTGACAGTTTGGCAGGTTGATTTAATTTGCTGGCCCTTTGCATATTCACCACTGACAGCTAAGGATTCCCAGGCAAGCCTACTAAGTCGGTTTAGTTATCTTGTGACATGCCAACCTGGGAGGAGAAACAATTTTCCCCCTTAATTTAGTTAGATAAATTTTGAATGACCCATTTCAGCTTGTTACCAGATGTCTACAAGCTGTTTAACGTCCTTTAAATTAAGAACCATCTTCACTAATTATTTTATGTATGTATTATGCAAAGTCATTGTACTAACTTTAATTGAAAGGTGGTTAAAAATTAGTTCTTTAAAGTTATAGCTCTACAGATTCCTAGTCTTAAGATATGTACCCCTAGTGAACAGCAACAGGAGGATACTAAAAATCTATAATGCTTCTTTCTCTTACCCCTGGCTATACATTCATATATGCACTTGAAACACATCAGTAAAACTGTCAGAGGCGTGTGAACCAGAGCAACTCCATCTTAAATAGGAGCCGGGTAAAATGAGGCTGAAACCTACCGGGCTGCATTTCCAGATGGTTAAGGCATTCTAAGTCACAAGATGACATAGGTCAGTACAAAACACAGGTCTTAAAGACCTTGCTGATAAAACAGGTTGTGGTAGAGGAGTCGGCCAAAACCCACCAAAACCAAGGTGGCCACAAGAGGGATCTCTGGTTGTCTTCACTACTACACTTGCACCAGTGCCATGACAGTTTACAAATACCATGGCGACATCAGCAAGTTACCCTATACGGTCTAAAAAGGGGAAGCATGAATAATGCACCCCTAGTTTAGCATATCATCAAGAAACAACCATAAAAATGGGCAACCAGCACCCCTCGGGGCTACTCTGTCTATGGAGTAGCCATTCTTTTATGGCTTACTTATAAACTGAGGACCACATGACTACTAAAATTATATTTTTCTAATTTAGGAAAAATTAGAAATTTACTTTCTTAAAAAACTTGCTTACACTTTGCACTGTGGATTTGCCCTGAATTCTTTCTTGTGCGAGATCCAAGAACCCTCTCTTGGAGTCTGGATCAGGGCCCCTTTCTTGTAACAAAACCACAAAGACGAATGATAGAACACCTCTTTTTTACATATAGACAGTAGGGAAGTTCAGTATTGCCATAATTGCTAACAAATTGCCCAATTTGTCATAATTTTAAAAATTCTGCCGTGTTTTATAATGACATATGTCCTTTGATTTTCCCTGGTTTTTTATTTTGTTTTGCTTTTAAATCCCTAATAGTGATTCTGTTTTAGATTTGGAATGTCTCCGGATACTTTTCCTAATCACAGACATAGAACTGAAAATTACCTTAAAATGTGGTCCCCAAACTTGTTTGCATATTAGAAGCACCTGGTGGTCTTATAAAAATTCCAAAGGTTAGGTCACACCCCAGACGAATTAAATTATAACCTTTGGAGTGGGATACAGGCCTAAGTATTTTTTCAAGTTTCCCTGTTGAATCCAATGTGCAGACAAGTTTGAAAAACACTGTTTTTAAACATCATGTATTCAAGCCCCTTGTCCTCAGGCAGTTAAAGAAACTCAGAAAACATATTTATGAAGGAAAGGCCAAAGGACCAAATCTGCATTCCCATTTCGGTGTTACCCAGGTTGTTCTTTCCTTCTCTGAATGGCAATTAGAGGTAAAAAGTTACTTCACACCCACTAAGCATTGTCTATATCTTCAAGGAAAGTCTAGTGCTAGCTACTAATTCTATCTTAACCACTTGGTACTACCACACTATTCATAATAAAGTGGTGCCGTTTACTTATGTGCAAATATGTATGTATGAATAAATAAGCAATAGTTAGGTAATTTACTAATACACACTTTTAATTTTATCATATTAGTATTACCAGAAAGAGGTCCCAATTCAGATCCCAAGAGAGGGTTCTTGGATCTCACACAAGAAAGAATTTGAGGCAAGTCCATAGAGTAGAGTGAAAGCAAATTTATTAAGAAAGTAAAGGAGTAAAAGAATGGCTACTCCATAGGCAGAGCAGTCCCCAAGGGCTGCCGGTTGCCCATTTTTATGGTTATTTCTTGACTAGATGCTAAACAAGGAGTGGATTATTCATGCCTCCCCTTTTTAGACCATATAGAGTAACTTACTGACGTTGCCATGGCATAGGTAAATTGTCATAGCACTGGTGGGAGTATAGCAGCGAGGATGACCAGAGGTCACTCTGATCACTGTCTTGGTTTTGGTGGGTTTAGCCAACTTCTTTACTGAAGGCTGTTTCATCAGCATGGTCTTTATCACCTGTATCTTGTGCTGACCTCCTATCTCATCCTGTGACTTAGATTGCCTAATCTACTGGAAATGCCTCCCGGCAGAACTGAGCCTTAGTTTACCCAGCCCCTATTCAAAATGGAGTTGCTCTGTTTCAAACACCTCTGACATTAGTGCATGTGCACAAGGTCACATATTTTGAGAGACATATCATACAATATCTCTTAAAATATAGGATTGTCATTTATGTTACTTAGCAGTAAAACTCAATTTTATACTGTGATTAGTGTTACATTTCCTGCCTGACAGAATACCTTCAAGAGTCCCTTAGCTGCAAATAATTCTCAAACGGCTAGAAATTCTTGCAGTAGAGCTTTAGGGACTTCAGAAGATTCTTTCTTTTAGATTTTTAGAGACAAAAATATAAGAGTTACTTGGATATTGAAAAAAATAGAACTTAATATGTATATATATAATTTAGTATATATAAAATACTATATTGTATGATTATCACCTTATCAGTATTTATTTTCCATAGTTGAATAGTATTGACAAGAGCATGCCTTTTCAGTGATGGGTTTTATCAGGGGGAGTTGTTTGTATCTTCAAGAAGAAAAACAGAATTTCAGTATTCCAAGCAAATTAAAGAGAAGTGAAGTTTGGAGTGTTATTGAATAAAAGGGGCTTGTTGCCTTATGCTAGAAGTCAATACTATGACATTGGGTTTTTGAGAAAAGAAAAGCTTTATATTGCAAGTTGACTCACAAGGAGACGGGAGTGTCAAGCTAAAATCTGTCTTCCAGGCTGGCTTCAAAGCAGTATTTTTAGAAAGTGATGGGGGAGGGGTAATTCTGAGATTAATAGGTGATTGGTGAAAGGAAAGGGGAGATCTGCAAAGTCCTTGAGCAGTTATCACTTCATGCTGTAAGTTGCATGTGCAATTCTGGGATCGTATGAAACATGCAGTGGAATTTCAGACTGTGACATCAGCAAGCTCGTTCTGTGCAGACTCCAGTCAACCACATTGGTTCCAACTAATTTCAGCTAGTTCTTTTATCTCATAAGCAGAGGGAGTTTCATTAAGTTGTTTCTTTTTTAATCTGCCATCCTGCAAACTCAAGAATTTCTGTTTATCATTGGTTTCTTTAACTCTTTGAGGCATGGTTTCAGAAGCAGAGAAATAAGAATGTGTTGAGTAGATTATAAAGGGTTGCAAAATGTGCCATGCCAAAATAAGCAATTTGGGCATAAGGATTATTTCAAACTGAAGGCAGTTCGGAAAAAGCAGTTACAAGAAAAGCTCTCTTATCTCCCGCTAAAAGCAGTACATACATTTACAAAGGTATTCATTCTCCCCTCTCTGCCAAAAAAGGATAAAAGCTAATCACTGGATACAACTTGAGTCCCTAATGAGCCTGGAGATAGCTCCAGAGGAAGCTACGTAACACATTTTAACAACTAGCCTTCATCTTCCATTAGTTTTCCACATATTTGCCTTCCTACAATTTGCTGCCCCTTGGGACGCAAGTCCTTTCCTTTCCGTTATCACTTATTTAAATAGTTGTTGTTCTTTGCTGAAGATGCTATATAAACTGGAGTTCTAAGCCACCTCTTTGAGCTACTCACTTCCAGGTGGTCCCACGTATTTATTATATGTGTGATACACATGTTAATTAACTTACTTGTTTTTCCCTTGTTAATCTGTCTTTTGTTACAGGGGTCTCAAACGAGAACTTAGGTAGAAGGAAAATCATTTTCTTCCATCCCTACAGTTATACTTTCTACTTCTATTTTCTCTTACCATTAAGTTATTTCTTTAATTGCCTGGTCACATTTCCCAAACACAACATAAACTTCCTTGATTCTGTGTGTTTAGCCTATCTGACTTCAGTCTCTCCCTACTAGTGCATTTTATTCTCATTCAAAATTATTTTACAAGAAACTGATGCTCTTTGACTTTTCTTTTTGCTTCAGGAATATGGCATTTTGATCTCTAAAGTTTTCAACCTTAGTCTTAAAGCCCTTTCCATCTTCTCCCATTTTATAAAGCAGTATATTCACTCACATTACCACCTTTTGTAAAAAGATGATAACAACTGATGGCGTTCAGGACATACTCCTCCCAAAATATAGTTGAAGGAATTTGAAAAATGGCAGGTGCGAGAATGACTCTGTGACCTTCTCCCCTAAAACAGATTATAAGATCCTCATATGAGAGGTGGCTTCCTTATACCAGAGGAAAGGAACGTCCTTATCTCAAAAGACAGAGGAACACCAAGATGAATCTGAATGAACAGCCATGCTAAGTGTCCCCCAGTTTACTATGCTTAGCTCATACTCTTTTGTCTTACCACATTTTCCTGTGACTTTCTGTTTTTCATCAAACCTTACATGTAACCATTTTTTTGGGTCCTCATTTCTTTATGAAGGCTCCCTTGTCATGTAAAACTTACATTAAATAAATTTGCTTGCTTATCTTTTGCTAATCTGCATTTTTTACAGTGTCTCAGCCAAGAACATAAGTTGGATAAAAGAAACATATTTTTTCTCCCCAACACAACCCTACCTTTATTTATTTATTTATTTATTTAGAGGTAGAGTCTTGCCCCATCACCCAGGCTGGAGTGCAATGGCTCAGTCTCAGCTCACTGCAATCTCCACCTCCCGGGTTCAAGCAATTCTCCTGCCTCAGCCTCCCGAGTAGCTGGTATTACAGGTGCGCACCACAATGCCTGGCTAATTTTTTGTATCTTCAGTAGAGATGAGGTTTCACCATGTTGGCCAGGCTGGTCTTGAACTCCTGACCTCGTGATCTGCCTGCCTTGGCCTCCCAAAATGTTGGGATTACAGGCGTGAGCCACTGTGCCCGGCCAACTCTACCATTATTTAGAGTATATCCTAGGGATTAGGAACATGGAATCTGTTACCAAACTGCTTTTGTTCAAATCCTCTCATCCTCTAGCTGTGTGACCATAGGCATGCTATTTGACCTGTCTATGCCTCAATTTCATTATCCATAAAATAGGCATAATGACAGGATCATATTCATAGATACGTTGTGAGAAAGAAATAGGATACAACATTAAAATAGCACCTAAAACATGTTCAGTACTGTATGTTTATTATTATTACAAGGAATCATTTTCTTTGGCTATCTGAAACACCCCTTACCCCATCTTCAGGATATTTGTATGTATATGCGAAATGTATATGTTAATTCATTCATTTCCAATTGTGGTTAAGAATATGAAAAATTCTGCAATCAAACAGTATAGTCTCACATTGAACAAAGAATTATTTTTCAAATTGTGAATACAGGTCTTTTTTAGGCCTGCATTTTGTTGCTGTTTATAGATTCCACACACAAAGGTTCCATGAACATCTCTTCATAAACTTGTTTCAGCTAAAATTATTTGTCTTTCAAGCTGATTTTAATTGTACCCAGATTTTTTTCCATGGAGTTAGTAGAACTATTAGTTTTATGATTGCAAAGATTTTTAATCTTGGAAATTTTTATACTGCTATTTTTTAATGACCTGTACATTCATTTGATCCTCATCGAAGTCCTGATTCTGCTGTGTTCTCCACTACATTGATCAAAAATAGGTTTGTCTATACTTTCTCAAAATAGCAATCTTGCTTTAGGTTCGTAGCATTTGATTCCTAGGTTACTGTAGATCTAGATTCCATAGAACTTTGCATATTGTTAGTCTCTTGACACTGCATCTTAGGATAAAGTAGTGGAGTTCCTTTCATGTTGTTAAGTTTTTGATGGAGGACTAGACTATATACATAGCAGACTGTGAAGAATAAGTGAACAAATACATTTCTTGAATCATTAAACAATATTCATTGTCTGACTACCTAATATAGTATGGTACATTAAAGCAAAATCCATATAGAGATTTTTTTTTTTTTTTTTTTAATGACATGGAGTCATGCTCTGTTTCCCAGGCTGGAGTGCTGTGGCACAATCATGGCTCACTGTATCCTCGACTTCCTGGGCTCAAGCTACCTTCTACCTCAGTCTCCTTAGGAGCTGAGACTACAGGCATGTGCTACCATGCCTGGCTAATTTTTCAAATTTTTTGTAGAGATGAGGTCTTGCTACATTGCCCAGGCTAGTTTTGAACTTCTGGTCTCAAGTGATCCTCCTGCCTTGACCTTAGAAAGTATTTGGATTACAGGTGCAAGCCACCGTGCTTGGCCTAGATTCGAGGTTTAATGAAACAATGAAAATTTTTAAAGTATTACAAGAAATTACAAGATTACTTTGTTTATAACTTTGGAGCATCTCTAGGAAGTATACTTAAGCAAGAGATGAAAATACAGAGCCAGATATGAAAAAATGTTAATAGAACTTTAAACATCTGTATAATAACAGATATATAAAAAGAGTTAAAAGTCAAATGACTATCCAGGAAAAGGTATTTACAACACATAAAGAAGGTAAAGGACTAATATCCAGAAGATTTTAAGATCACTTACAAATTGTCATATAAAAAGACACATCAATAGAAAATGGGCAGTGCTATGGACAGGAAATATTAATGGTTTGAGGAGATGACTCAGTGAACCAAAGATTATGAATATGTTTGTAGCAGACAGACATGGTATATGGAATCCCTGACAAGCATGACAAGAACCACATGTAGACACCTAAGGCTATGCGATTTCTGTTGACAGCTGTTTTCTATTTAAAAAGCTAGTACTACTGGGAAGAGGCTGCGGCAGTGGTGGATATTTTATTTCCACAAATCCCCCATCAAAATAAACAAAACAAATAGGAAGGCATAGCCAAAATCTCAAGGATAGCATCTATAATAGAATTGATGACAAACCCAACAGGTCGGGACAGCCATCAGCAGCTGTATGACTTGCATCGTATCAAGAGAGAGAAAATTGGTGTCCTGAGAAAAGAAAAATGTAGTTCTTCTATGATCTGTATATACCACAAGACCAGAACTTCCCTGATGAACTAAGTCCCACCTGGAGGGGATGACACTGTGAAAATAAACTGAGTTATAGGGACAGTAGCCCCCTCTGTTGGTTAATTTTATGTGTCAACTTGTTATGTGTTTTTGGATGAGGTTAACATTTAAATCAGTGAGCTTTGGATAAAGCACATTGTCCTCCAGAATGGAGATGAACCTCATTTAGTCTATTGAAGGCCTGAATATAATACAAAGAATGGCCTCTGTGAGCAAGAGGGAATTCTCCAGAAAACTGCCTTCAGATTTAACCTGCACCATCAGTTCTCCTGGGTCTCTAGCCTGCCAGACTTCACACTAGAACTAGAAAATTTACTTTCCTGGGTTTCCACCTGCTGGCATTTGGACTGAAGCTATACCATTAGTTCTCCTGAGTTTCTAGCCTACTGGACCATACTGTAGATTTGGACTTCCCAGCCTCCACAATCATGTGAACCAATTCCTAAAAATACATACATACATGCATACATCCTGTTGGTTCTGTTTCTCCAGAAAAACACTGACTAATCCACCTCTCTACCTCCCACTCCCACTCCAAAGAAAGTAGTGAAGGTTGAGATCAATGTTGAGGGAGTGCATCAAAGGAGGCATTTTTCAGTATATCAAAAACTTGGAAAGAAAAGTTGGAAGATTGGTGGCAGGGAGGTCTGTGGGGAGGTTGGCAGAAGATTGGTGGCACGGAGGTCAAGGGGTAGGTCGGCGGATGGACCTTTTGGAAGAGATACACACAAAGCCCATTCTGTGAACAAAATGACCCATGGTATGGATCTTGCCTATTTCACAGCTATCTGAGGGCTTGCTTAATGGGCTCATGAACAAAGTGGCTATGGCAACAGGTATAGCTTCTACACCGCACAGGTGTCCTGCCACTAATTTTCCAATTTTTCCTTCCAAACTTTTGAACAAAATTTACTTTCCTTCACCAAAACTTATCTGGCAACTGGGCTACTGGCACTGTTGAATCAGCCTGTTGACAGAAGAGGCCAGTTCAAAATCCCAAACAAAGCTTCATTCTCCTGAGGAAACCAACTAGTCTCTTAGTGTCAGGTTGATTACAGTAGGCCTCTTCCATCATGGAGGAGGCATCAATTTCTTTTTTACAATAGTTCAAATATTTTAGGTATGGATTTGTCTATTGTACTTTTACCAATATCACCATTCTTAGATTTACAAAATGACTTATATATCCCTATGATATTGCAGAAAATTGCCTCCTTGGATGCACTTGCTCAACCTTGATCTCAACCTTGTGGGTAGGACTGGGAGGTAGGGAGGTGGCCTCGTCATGGTTTTCCGAGAGAAACAGACTGAAAGACACATTTTCTTTTCAGTTTAAGACAGAGTCTCGCTCTGTTGCCCAGACTGGAGTGCAGTGGTGTGATCTTGGCTCACTGCAACCTCTGCTTCCCGGGTTCAAGCGATTCTTGTGCTTCAGCCTCCCAAGTTGCTGGGACTAGAGGTGTATGCCACCACACCCGGCTGATTTTTCTATTCTTAATAGAGATGGGGTTTCACTATTTTGGCCAGACTGGTCATAAACTCCTGACCTCAGGTGATTCACCCGCCTTGGCCTTGCAAAGTGCTGGAATTACAGGTATGAGCCACCAAGCCCAGCTAAAAGACACATTTTATGGCAAGGGATGTATGACAATGCTCTGTGCCTTCGAATTCACTGGTATTACCATAGTTTTCATTATTCAAAGGCAACTGGCTGTATAGGACAGTAGATGATCAGTAGGCTCCATTATGGCACCAGCTAGTAGACAATATTGAAGTTAGGATATATGCCTTAAACTGACAGTTTATTATTTTATCTCCAAGAATGCATAGTTCCAGGAATAAAGTATTTACGTTGGAGTGGCCTCTGTAATTATTTAACCAAATAACCCACTGGAGGAATTTTTACTTCTCATTAGTATGCCCTTGGGCTAGGGGATTTGAGAGTCCTGATGCCCAAGATAGGAAAGTTCTCTGAGGGAACACAATTATGGTCTATAGAGGTAGAAGCTGAGATTGTACCCTGGCCATTTTGGATTCCCCATACTGAAATAAAAACTGTCAAAAGGAGCTACGGTATTAGCCAGAGCAATTATCCGAATTATTGAGGTAAAATTAGGAGGACCATGTTTGGAAACCAGAGAATTCATTATATACCTGTTAGTTCCCCTTTACCTAGTAGTCCTCCGTATTTGCTGTCCTTGACAGTGAAATTTTAAAAAGTTGTATACAATCCTTGTTTCAAATTCCATTCATCCCTTCATCATCCCTCTGAAACAAATTTTTTTTTTTTTTTTGGAGACAGTCTTGCTCTGTCTCCCAGGCTGGAGTACAGTGGTGTGACCTTGGCTCACTGCAGCCTCTGCCTCCTGGGCTCAAATGATTCTCCTACCTCAGCCTCCCGAGTAGCTGGGACTACAGGTTTGCGCCACCACCCCCAGCTAATTTTTGTATTTTTAGTAGAAATAGGGTTTAACCATGTTAGCCAGGCTGGTCTTGAACTCCTGACCTCACGCAGTCTGCCCACCTCGGCCTCCCAAAGTGCTGGGATTACAGGCGCAAGCCACTGCGCCCAGCCTAAAACAATTATTTTGAGGGTCACTACCACTTTGCCAAATTCAAAGGTGGATTCTCAGTCCTCACCTTACTTGACTTCTCAGCAGCATTTGACACAGTTGATTTATACCTCTTGTTATTATAGTTTGCCATACCATACTCTTTATTTTCTTCTTCTTACTGATATTTAACCTCAGTGTCATTTGTTAGTTTTGTGGCATTCCCCCTCATTCCCTCATATTGTCTTCAGTCATTGGACATTTTGTGTTGCTGTAACAACACAAAAAAAATACCACAGACTGGGCAACTTATAATGAAAGGAAATTTATTTCTTACAGTTCCGGAAGCTGAGAAGTCCAAGGTTGAGAGCACCACATTTGGTGAGGGTCTTCTAGCTGTGTTATCATGGCTGAAGGTGGAAGGGCAAGGAGCCTGATAGAGCAAGAGGGGACCAAATTTGCTTTTATAACAAGCCTATTCTTATAACAAACTCACTCCCATGATAACATTAAATCATTCATGAGGCCTTATGATCTAATCACCTCTTATTAGATTCCACCTCCCAACACTGTTGCATTGAGGATTATGTTTCCAAGATGTGAACTTTGGAGGACACGTTAAAACCTACACTCATTGTTTTGTGATATCATAGTATTTATTAACATCATTGTTACCACCTATATTCCAGGCACCCCAAAATGTATGTATCCATTCTAGACCTCACTTCTGAATTTTATCTTATTATTACTATTTTTATTTTTTGAAATAGAGTTTTGCTCTTGTTGCCCTGGCTGGAGTGCAATGTTGCAATCTCAGCTCACTGCAGCCTCTGCCCCCTGGGTTCAAGCGATTCTCCAGAGTAGCTGGGATTACAGGCATGCGCCACCATGCCCGGCTAATTTTGTATTTTTAGTAGAGATGGGATTTCTCCATGTTGGTCAGGCTCTGAATTTTAGACATGTGAAGTTAACTGTCAACTTACCATCATACTTGGATATCAAATAGCCTAATACAAACTCCTGGGCTTTATCCCACCAAGCCTATTTCATCTGCTGTCTTCCTCTTTCTCACTAATGATAATTCTATCTTTACAGTTGCACTGACCAAAAGCTTGATACCATCTTTGATTCCGGTCTTTCTGTCAGTCATTACATCTACTCTATCAGGAAATCTTGGTGGATTTCTTTAGAAAAATATCCAGAAGTTGACCATTTCTTATCAGTTTGGTTGTCATCACTCTTTTATCTATCATCAGTTGCCTGGAATATGAAAAGAACTTTCCTAACCACCCTCTCTGCTTTCAACCTTGTCTTTAGTCCATATTTACTGTGTTCTACCCACAGTGGGCTGATTGTTGCTCCCTGAAAGCAGGAACTTCTACCTTAGGGATTTGAGTTTGATGGTGTCTTCTGCCTGGAATGTATTTAGCCATATATCTAAAACAACCAACTCCCTCTCCTCTAAGTTTTTGCTTCAGTATTACTAATGATCAATCTATTTCAGATTTCAGCCTGCTGCCATTTTACCTCCCATAATTTGGATTCCTTCCTCTTGCTCATTTTTTCCCCAGTCGCACTTAATAATTTATAACATACTATATCATTTCAGATTTATTGTGCTTATTGTTTTCTTCGTGGATAGACTGGAAACTTATTTGTAGAATTTGTTCATCAATTCTTTCACATGCATAGGGCATAGTAGCCATTCAATAAATGTTTTTTTGAATAATGAATGAATAAAGAATTATAAAGAGAAGGAAGCACTCTGCCCCATCACTAAGAGACACGCCTCCCTGCTGCTGCCCCTGCCTACCCCCCAACAAGGGCTCTCCAATCAAATCTAAATAGTTTGTTTTGAGAGTGTCTTATTATGAAATATACTGCTTTTTATGACACCTTTCATACCATTTTGGGCATTACATATTGAATTTCTGCTAAGTTTTGGCCAAACAAAAAAGAGGAATAGAACACAAAAAGAGGTAAACAATTATAGTAGAACATGTAAGCAAATTATAGTATTCTGATTCAGAAATAATGAATTCTAGGATATTGAAATAACTTGTAGATTTGATCAATTGCTATTGGTATTTTGAAGGAGAACCCAAGTGGTATGAGAATATGGAAAACAGAAAAGTGTAGTTGTGATATTAAAAACACAAGGATAATTCTACAGTTGATGTTTTTGAAATAAATCCTAAATAAGATTCTAGGACATTATCAAAGAATACTTTATGAATATTTCTTAAAAGAAATAGTGATTTCTCAAAGCCAGTATGGGTTCTTCAAGGGAAATTCTTATCGGACTAACCAATAACCTTTTAAAATAGAATTACACTAAATACAGAACATCTAAATTCCATTGAAGCATGTTTATCAAATTGTGATTAACATGATGTTGAAAGGGATGTAAAATATGTTACACAATAGAATCAAGATCCCCAAAGATCTCAATAGACCAGGAATATATTTACACAAATACCTACAGGATAGTTTACTTGGCTGTAAAATATCAGTTGCACTGTACAATGGGAGAAATATGTGGCTTTGATAGTTGTCTGGGTGATTTTGTTAAATCCTATTTGAAATACTTTAGGTGGTTTTGTTAAATCTTAGTTGAGTCTGTAGCATGATGTACATGCTAAAGAAGCTTACACACTTTTAGTCTGCATCTACCAAGAGTGTTACTCAGTATCTCTCATAGTGTCCCAGGAATATGAAACTGAATTCTGGACATGATGCTCCATCATGATGAGCTGAAACACGTTCAAGAGTGACCAGGGAGGCCAGGCGTGGTGGCTCATGCCTATAATTCCAGCACTTTGGGAGGCTGAGACAGGTGGATTACCTGAGATCAGGAGTTCGAGACCAGCCTGACCAACACGGTGAAACCCCATCTCTACTAAAAATACAAAAAATTAGCTGGACATGGTGGCGGGTACCTATAATCCCAGCTACTCGGGAGGCTGAGGCAGGAGAATCGCTTGAACCCGGGAGGCGGAGGTTGCAGTGAGCCAAGATCGTGCCACTGCACTCCAGCCTGGGTACAACAGAGTGAGACTCTATCTCAAAAAAAAAAAAAAAAAAAGATTGACCAGGGAGATAAGGCATCTCAAAAATATATATGTTAGGAACATTTGAACAAGCTAGGGATGTTATTCTTCATGGTATCTCAAGCAGCATATAACAATGTCTAAATAGTTAAAAGCTCATCTATGCGGGAAAGGGACTTACTTATATGTTCCACACAATCTCAACACTTCCTGTCTCCTACCCTTGTTGATTTTTGTTTATTTTTTTCTCTTTAACACATCACTATTAACATACTATGTATTTTACTCCTTATTCTTGTTTCCTGTCCCTCTACCCTTACCAGGATAAAGGTTACATGAGGGAAGGGATTTTTTTTCTACTTTGTTCACTACTACCTTAGCCTTTATGCCAACAAAAGTGCCTGGGCCTGGCTGGGTGCAGTGGCTCACGCTTGTAATCCCAGCACTTTGGGAAGCTGAAGTGGGCGGATCACGAGGTCAGGAGATTGAGAGCATCCTGGCTAGCACAGTGAAACCCCGTCTCTACTAAAAAATTAGCCGGGCGTGGTGGCGGGCGCCTGTAATCCCAGCTACTGGGGAGGCTGTGGCTGGAGAATGGCGTGAACCCAGGAGGCCGAGGTTGCAGTGAGCTGAAATCACGCCACTGCACTCCAGCCTGGGTGACACAGTGAGATTCTGCCTTTAAAAAAAAAAAAAAAAGTGTCTGGGCCCATAGTTAGTGCTTAAGAAGTATTTTATTGAATGATAAATAGCCATAAGGGATGGAACTAGAATCAGTGGGTGAAAGCTTCAGAGAGTCAAATTTTGTTTCAGGTGAAGGAAAAACTTTGTTAGAAATATTAAACTTTTCTGGCCATGTTGGGAAAGTAATGCGTGCTCCAACCTTGGAAGTGTTATAGCAAATGCTTCCTGAGTTAACACTTGGTAGAAGTACTATAGAAATGATGTTGGTAGGGATTTGAAATTAGATAATCTGTTTTCTTGATGGAATTCTTTAATTTTGCACAATATATTTAGACTGATTTTCCCTTTTACATTGAGAACCAGTAAATGCCCACATTAAACTTGCAGCTTTATATACAGTCTATCCTAAAATATTATTTGGTCTTGAACTTAAGACAAGCACATGTAACAACTTTTATTCTTGGGTTTTATGTCCCTACTTTTTTCTGAAAAGCAGTGATTCTGAAGCACAGACCTCTCAAACTTTGGGAACAATTATTGTAGAAACATCCCAGAAAATAAGTCCTACAGAAGATGGAAAAGACCAGAAAGAAAGTGATCCAACAGAAGACAGCCAAACAAAAGGAAAAGAAATAGTACAGACATATTTAAATATAGATGGCAAGACCCCAACGGTAAATGACACAATTTTGCTTAATTGTATGCTATGTTTTAAAATTTATCTTATGCTTTATAACTTAAGTAAATAAAAGTTACTATTGATTTAATTTGAATTCTTAAAAGTTAAGTTTTCTTTGAAGTATACAGTGAAAATATTCACTTTTAAATAATTTTCAGGTACTTGTTTGTTAGCTTTTTCATAGACAAAAATGAAAATAAATACTATTATTATAATTCTTAAGATATTTATATCTCAGCAAAAAAGTGGTTAATAAGCTCATTATTGTTTTCAGGTATATGAAATATTCCAAGTGAGGAAACTTCTTTTTGTATATTAGTCTTTGCAATGATAAAGTCATTTAGTCTGATTAAATCTTTAAATTACTTATTTTAGCTAACTTCTCAATGTATTTTAAATTTTGAAAAATTGAAGTTCTAATACAACTTTTTCAGTAATTCCTACTACTGATACAACATGACACCAAATGTTTACCTATTTAGCATAAATCAGTGAAAAATTAAGGAAAGTTCATTTTTATTTTGTTGTAAAAATTAGGTTGTCTTTGAATTAACCTATAAGATTCTTTTAAAACATAATTCAAAAACATTTATTTTTTGAGCTCTTGCCAGCACTTTGGAGGAAAGGTCTTCTTTAGTTACTACCAGAATGAAGTACAGACCAAGAATATATGCTGAATGCCTGCTGATTGATTGATAAATAGATTTTATAGAAATTTTTGCTGCTCTTCATTGACACTTGATAGGTTAATCTTTCTCATTTCAGCTACTTTTTTGTGTATGTTGAGGTATATCATTGTGAGTTTAAGTTTCTGTGATTACTAATACGATGTTCAGTACTTTCTCATGGTTATTGGCCATTTGGAATTCTTTAGTAAATTGCGTCTTCAAGTCTCTGCCCATTTTCCAAATGAGTTATCTGTATTTTTCTTACTGGCTTAGAAATTTTTGTGTATGCTATATATGAGCCTTTTGTTAGTTATGTATTGTAGATATCTTTTCCTACTCCATGGTGTGCCTTTTTACTCTTCTTTCTGGAGTCTTCTGAAGAATATAGCATCTCAATTCTAAAGTGGCCAAACTTACTAATTTTTTGTTTATGAATAGCACATTTTGTGTTCTGTATAACGCATTGCTTACTGTAACATAGATATATCCTATATGACCTTTCATGTTATCTTTTCCTATATTTTTCTGTTTTGATTTTCACATCAATGTCTAGTGTTGATTTTTTTCATGTGATGTAAGATAGGGATTAATTTTACCAATTTTTCCCCAATGTTTGTCATGAACTTTTTCCTTGCTTTTTTCAAAGGTGCCACCTTTATTGTAAATCAAATGTACATAAACATAGGGATATTTATCTAGGCTTTTTCTTCTATTCCTTCAGTAAATGTGTCAGTATCATGCTGTCTTAGTTTCATTTTAGTAGTCTTGATTGCTTGTTGAACAAGTTTCCTACCTTCTTGTTCATCAAGAGTCTCTTCTTGGTCCTTTACTCTTCAAAATGAATTTAAAATCAGCTTAAGTTCTACAAAAACTTTTTTTGAGATTTTGATAGTGACTCTATTAACCAAAATTAATATAAAACAAGAAGAATATGCTGAAAGGTGGAGAGAAGGCAGCAGACCAGCTAGGTACCTCATCACTCAAGGAACAACATGGTGGTGAGTTCTCTGGGTTTTCATTTTGCTTCATGTATCCTGGCCTGGATACTTGAAATCCCCAACCTAGAAACCCCAGTAGGTCAGACAATACATGCCCCGGATAAAACCCTTCTTTTAGCCAAGTCACCTGGAAAAGGCCAGCCTAGCAAGACAGAGAAGCTTACACAGTTAAGTGTCCTACTCCAGGCAAACACCACAGAAAAAATTGCAACCCTGTTTCCAGCCCCATCTGTAAAGACCTAATGGGGACTTAGATTCCCACTCTTGCCTGGCAATAAGTAGATACTCTTCACCTCTCCTCCTCCTATCAGAGTGATGCCAGAGAAGACCAAGTGTGGAGCTAGTGATAATGACCTCCTCCTGGGATCCCCAACCCCTGGGCTGCAGACTGGTACCTGTTGTGGCCTGCTAGGAAATGACTCACACAGCAGAAGGTGAGAGGTGGGTGAGCCATTGTTACGGCCTGAGCTCTGCCTCCCATTAGATCAGCGGAGGCATTAGACTCTCACATGAGCATGAACCCTATTGTGATCTGTGCATGCAAGGGATCTAGGTTGCCGCTCCTTGTGATAATCTAATGCCTGATGATCTGAGGTAGAACAATTTCATCCCGAAACCATCTCCACCTCCCCAACCCCCTCCACCCCCGATCCATGCAAAAATGTTTTTCCACAAAACTGGTTTTTGGTGCCAAAAAGGTTAAGAACCGCTGGCTCCCTCCTTTCCATGTCACTGGATATCACATAGGGAACCTGGATATCCATCTCCATTCAGCATGAAATGCCTTTCGCTTCTGAGCAAGATAATTTCAGAGGCCAAGTGCAGAGATGGGGAATTTAATTACCACTCACACCTAACAAGCCCCAACCCCCTCCCCATGATGTCAGTGGAAGCCTAGTGGGGAACATTAACGAGGTCCCCCTCCATTATCCAGCCATGATGGTATCAGCAGATGCCTGTTGGGTAGCCTGAAGTTCTGCCTCCACCAAGCAGTAATAAGGTGGCCCTCCCCAACCAGTTTGTCAACTAAGACTGCCACTTCCAACTGGCAGTAATTAGATGGTGTGCTCCTTGCCCCATCAGTGTGGTGTCAGATGAGGCCTTTTCAAATAAGATTCAAGTAAGATACAGAACCTTGAAATACAATAGCCAAAATGTCCAGGATACAGTTGAAAATCACACCTTATACCAAGATCCAGGAAAACCTTAACTATAACAAGAAAAGACAATCAACAGAAGCCAACAGCAGGATGACAGATGTCGGAGTTACACACAGTCCCCAACTCACTACAATGGTTTGAGTTAAAACTTTTCTACTTTATGTTGGTGTGAAATTGATACATGTTCAGTAGAAACAGTACATTGAGTACCCATACAACAGTTCTTTTTATCACTTTCAGGACAATATTCAATAAATAAATTACATGACATATTCAATACTTTATTATAAAATAAGCTTTGTGTTAGATGATTTTGCCCAGGTATAGGCTAATGTAAGTGTTCTGAGTAGGCTAGGCTAAGCTATGATGTTTGGTAGGTTAGATGTATTAAATGCATTTTTGATTTATGATGTTTTCAACTTAATGAGTTTATCAGGATGTAATAATGGATACCCATTGTATGTTAGGAGGCATCTGCATGTGACAAGTATATTAAAGTTGCTGCCATCAAAATGCTTCAACAAGTAATTATGGACAGGCCTAAACAAAACAAAATAGGCCTAAAACAAAAAGCAGTAGAATATCCCAATAAAGAATTAGAAAGTCTCAGCAAATAGGTAGAAGATATAAAAATACCCAAATCTAAATTTTAGGACTGAAAAATTAAATAACTATTTTTGCCCCACAGGTAGTGGCATTAATCTTTATCACCCAAAATTGATTCAGATGTCAAGACTGATGGCACCATACACCCACCATTATTATTCACATAATGGAACAGAGAATCTTGAAATGGATCCACACAAGTATGAACAACTGATTTTTGACAAAGGTGCAAAGGAAGGATAATGTTTTCTAAAAATGGCGCTGGAACAATTGGATATTTCTGTGCAAAAAATAAAGGAACCTATACCTACACTTTACACTTTATGCAAAAGTTAATTTGAGGTGGATCACATATAAATGTAGAATATTAAATCATAAAACTTTCAGAAAGAAATGTAAGAGAAAATCTTCAAGTCTTAGAGCTGAGTGAAGAGTTTTTAGACATGATACCAAAAGCACGATCCATAAAAGAAAACGTCAGTAAATTCGACTTCATTAAAATTAAGAACTTTTGCTCTTCAAAAGACACTACATAGAAGATGAAAAGACAAGCCATAGAGCGAGATGAATATTTAAAAACCATGTGTCTGACAAAAGTCTTATAGCTTGAATATATAAAGCACGCTGAAAACTCAACAGGAAGAAATTAAACAATCCAGTTACAAAATAGGCAAAAGACAGGAGCAAACATTTTACCAAAAAAGGATATATGGATGGCAAATAAGCACATGTAAAGATTTTCAACATCCCTGTTAGGGAAAAGCTAAAGTAAAAATTAGTGAAAATAGCAAGTGCTGACCAAGGGGACAGGGAAACTGGATCTCTCATATATTGTTCATGTGAATATAAAATTCTACAATACAGCACTCTGAAAAAGTTTGTCAGTTCCTTAAAAAACTAAATTTACCATACAACCCAGCTATCACACCCTTAGACACATCCCACAGACATGAAAATATATGTTTACCAAAAAAACTTGTACATGAATGATCAAAGCCCCTTTATTTGTAGTAGCTGAAAACTGGGAGCCACCAAAATTCTCTTCAGTAGCTGAACAGCTAAACAAACTGTGGTACATCTGTAACACAGGAAACTTCTCAGCAATAGAAAGGAGCTAACTATTGACGTATACAATACCATAGCTTTCTGACCTCAAATTTCTCATCTTGGATTGGGAACTAGGCTTTCTTTCTTGCCTTCTGCATTCTGTGTTGCTATTTAAGTGGAATTTCAAGATCACAAGGGATTGTTGGTTATTCTACATGTTGCTGGCTACATTGTTGGTCACTTTTGTATGGTCTCTGAATTTCTGCTTTCACTTCATTTTTGGCCTCTGACAATTTCCCTTATATTTTTTGCCATGTTAGAAATACACTGTAGGTGTGTTTGTTTCATAGTATGAGAGTTTTCTTGAGTTTGTGTTCAGTAATAGTACTGGAAACAGAAGCCCACTTCTTTGTAATTTAATTTTAGCTACTATTAATTGGATACCAAATCTGGTGACTGATATTAGTAATTCAATTGGTAGTTGTATTTTGGATTTTTTTTTTTTAACAGTGCTCAGTGCATGCCTGATACTTAAATACTAATTGAATCTTAATAAGCAATTAAAAATTTATATGCCGGTTCTGAAGATAAGTTTAAATGAAGCATTTCAAAAATATTTTGAGAAATGAAACATTGTTAGGATTTTATAATTTCTGAAACTAATCAGTTTAAAAGAAAACCTTATTTTAGATATAGACTTCTGGTGTATGTGTTAATCGGTTTCATGACTTTCAGGTGATTTGTTGCTGGATTGGGATCTTTTAAAAAGTTCTTTTTCAAATAAGAAATAATTTTCTAGATTGAATATATCTATGTTTCCCATCCAATAAATTCTTAAACAAGGCTGGGCACTGTGGCTCACGCCCATAATCCCAACACTTTGGGAGGACGAGGCAAGTGGGTCACTGGACGCCGGGAGTTTGAAACCAGCCTGGATGGCATTGTGAAACCACATATCTCCTAAAAATACAAAAATTAGCTGGGGGTGGTGGTGTGCACCTGTAGTCCCAGGTACTTGAGAGGCTGAGGCATGAGAATCGCTTGAACCCAGGAGGCGGAGGTTGCGGTGAACTGAAATTGTGCCACTGCACTCCAGCCTGAGTGACAAAGCCAGACTCTGTCTCAAAAAAAAAAAAAAAAAAAAAAATCTTAAGACCACATGTTTTACTACTAATATATACATTTTTAAATTGGTGAAACATTTTAAAACAAAAGTCAACAAAGGCTTCATTTTGTTCAGCCTCCGTGTATTAGAGTGTCATGAAGAAAACATACAGCTTCAGGAAGTTATTTATTACTGTCAGCCTTATTTTTGGCTTTATTTGTCAGAAGGCTATTAGCTTCATTTGTCAGCATATAATAGAGTATTTGAGAAAAGGGCCTATATTTTCAGAGAATAAGTTATCAATTATTCACATTTTACTTTTGTTACTGTTATCATATTTACTCCTAAGTTTTTAAGCTGTCCCTAGATTAAATTTCTACTTCTTTGGAGTTGATTTTGTATCTGTATCTTTTGCCTGCTAGTTTAAGTTCAGTGTATGTAAGTACATTTGTAAATTCTTGGTATCAGTTATAGAATTTTATCATCTAGAGTTAAAAAAAATTTTTTTTCAAATTTTTTTGTGAGAGACAGTCTTGCTATGTTGCCCAGGCTGGTCTCAAACTCCTGGCCTCAAGCAGTCCTCCTGCCTTGGCCTCCCACAGACTTTTTAAAAAAATTCTGCATAAACAATTGTATTTTTAAGTGAAGAAATGTTATTTTTATTAGTTCACTTGATCTTGTTATTGAAGAATAATACAATTATTATGAAACCTTCAAATTTAGGACTATTTTCATGATAAGAATGCCAAAAAACCAACTTTTCAAAAGAAGAATTATAAGATGCAAAAGAGTTCACATACAGCAGTTCCTACTAGAGGTAAGAATGTGTATGCAATTAACAATATGTCTTTTAAAAATTAAATCTAATTTTTCAAATACTATGAACAATATTATTTTTATATAGTCAACAGAGAAAAATACAAAAATATAACTGCCCAGAAATCAAGTAGCAATGTTATTTTATTACGAGAACGGATTATATCCTTGCAACAACAAAACAGCGTACTTCAGAATGCCAAGAAAACAGCAGAATTGTCTGTTAAAGAATATAAAGAAGTTAATGAAAAGCTCCTCCATCAACAGCAAGTATCTGATCAACGATTTCAGACAAGCAGGCAGACAATAAAGGTAAAGAGAACTTTAAGATTGAATAATTGTATACTATATTGTAAAAGTGGATATTTTGTTTTACATGTATTGTTTAGTTTATATTTGTGTTAGGCAGGTCTATGAGTTTTAAAAAATCCCAGGCACTGTTTACTAATATAATTAGTTTAATTACTAGACTTCTTTAATAAGGCTCATATTAAAGGATAACATAGATGAGGGAGGGAACTCTGAATCAAAAAGACACTTTACTAGCGTTCCTGTTCCGCTTAGTTTTTCTCATCTTTGAAATATTTTTACATGTTTTGTATTGTGTTACATCTTAGTTTTTAAAAGCAGGCTTCATACATATATATAGCTTACCCATTTCCCTATGTTTGAAACTTTGTGTTTATGATAAGTTACATTATTAAACTGATATATTAATCAGTTACTCTTTGCAAATACTAGTATAAAATGTGAAGATTTTAATGTAAGTATCTATTTTAATGTATTCCAGTAACCTATGCATGGTTCTTTTTACTCAGGCAAATAGTCACATTATACCTTACTCCTGGTAAGGTAATCTTAAAGCATAAGTTTAACTTACACTTTGAGATGAACTTAAAGCAAATGAAAAAGAAAAGATTTTTTGTTCTTTAGGTCTCCATTCTTTATGTTATTTGCTTGTGGAATGAATGATTTGTTAGAAAATTATTTTGCAGAGAAAAAATATTTCATTATATTAGAAAACAGTATTTAAATCACTGTCACACATAATTTTAAGTTACACTTAAATTCTCTAATTCTAATATCTAGTGCTTTGATTCAAACAATCCATATAAACATTTTAATGGTGAAGGATTAGTGTTATGACAGTTAAGAATTGTGTTCTGACTTTATTCCCAGAGTAGCCTTGTACCCAAACCTTAACTGCATTCCAGCTTACACCAGAAGTTTCTGGATTTTACAGGCTTGGCTGTTGGAAATGTGGCAATGGGATACCAGATGAGACTGAGCTCCATGTTACAATTTAGACACAGTCACTGATACCACAACCACTGTATAGGAACCACATTTCCCAGAATGATTTCATCCCATATATATTTTACTGGCTAGTATTTTCTTTTCTTCTCTTTAATATCCTCTCTTTCTTCTCTTTCCTTTTCCTTTCTCCTACTCTTCCTTTCTTTCTTCTCTAGTTAAATGACATTGTTTTATATCTCACCATGATATTATAAACTATATGTATTCCTAAGGTTTTTTTTTTTTTTTGTGCAAATAGCAAAGTGACATGAAAGAACATTTTTTAAAAGAAAGAAAAAATTCTCAGCTTTAATTGTTCAATCTTATTACACAAAAAACAATTGAACTTTTCAGTGTTCTCTTAAATAATATACTAGACCACAGGCTTTTCATAAGAGTAAATTCTGACATTGTCAGAGGAAAATTATAAAAGGTTAGAGTTGTTATAAAAACTATTTTACTTATTCTCCTTGGAAGAGGAATTTTCTTCGTTGAGAGTTTGAAAAGTAGTGGTATAGTTACTTCTTGGGAGTTTCTTAAATTACATACACTATGAGAAAAATAAAAATAGTACACTAGGGATTCAACTAAAAATCTGTGTTAGACATACTTTTTTTTTTCCTTTTCACAACCAATTTTAATTTCCTTTCTTATAATTTTTGAGATGCCATACTTGGTAGTATCAAGTAAGAAATCCACATTTTAGCACAGATTTCAACTACTTGTAAAGAGAAAATTAGGAGAAATAAAAAGCACTTCAGTTACTATGTGGTTCATGTGCATTTTAGAGAGAGTATGTTATAGATGATCAAATGAGTTACTTTAATATGAATTTCTCCCTGAAGCTACTCTCAATTCTAGCTATTTCAAATCTTATCTATTCTAAGGTAAATATCTTACTTTTGCTACTATGTTATAGGTATAACTTATGTTTCATTGTTATATGTAATTTTATTTTTAATACAGATTTTCTTTAGATGATAGAAAGGTCCAAGAACATCTAATATTCAAAAAGTATTTCAGGAAAGAATAAGAATCAGAATTTAGAAATTTTCCATCTCAAAAATCGCTATGAACTCAAATAAATGTAACGAGTGATTAACTAGAATTAGATTTAATTTGAATATTCTGTACATAGGGAGAAATAACTGATGTGGTAACTAAGAATTCTCTACTGATAAAGTAACTCCCCAAGTATTCCATAGATACAGGTAAATTATCTTTAGTTAATACATTGGTATAGACTTTGTGGGCTCTCACATAATAACTAAAGCTTGGGATGGAAGATGTCAAGATCCCAGATTCTCATCTACTGAGAAATTTTTCAGGTTACCAACTTGAGGATTTGGGTAGCATCTGTTGATTTCTGTGATATTTTTAATAATGGAACTTAGGAAAACAGATTAAGTTCAGTCTGTCTTTTCCCGCCTATTTATTGTGGAATTCCTGTATGCTCGGTAAATATTCTAATTTAATTATTTTGTATCTGTTTCTCGTGATTTTAAAACCCTCAACATTTTTTTTTTATTCCAAAGTATTGAATCAGGCATCAATAGGTTTTGAACTTATAGGCCTTGAATTTATTGTGCATTAATAAGTAATATTTAAGATAGATTTCAACATTTGGGCAGGCTTCATACTAAAAATATTACTTTATATTCAGGAAAACTTTTCAAAGACTTTCAGCTTTTTCATATGTAATTAAAAGTACCATTGTTTGTTAGGAGGTTGAAAAGAGGAACACAAAGTATTCTTTGGCATTTTTTTCCCTATCAGTTTCATTGCATTGTGTTTTAAACCATTATAGAATTTCCTCAACAAAGCTTAGAAAAAGAAATATGAACTGTATAGGCCAAACCGCTGAAGTTTTGGAAGAAAATTTTAACCAAGATTATAGATTTTTTACATGTTTAGGTTGAGCTGTCATCACTTTAACTGTATTCTTTTTTTTTTTTACATTTTGCCTACTCTAAAGATATGTATGACATATAGATAGTATTTTACAACTATGAGCTAAATAGTATACTAGGTAAATGACAAAGATTTGTGATTCCCAAAAGCAGGTACTGTAAATATCAAAGTAAAATATTTTAAACCTATTTTGAAATGCACTATAGCCCTATACTAAGCATTATTCTATAGATGGAATATATAAATAGCCATCAGCTATTTTCAAGAAAAATTAAGTATAAGTCTTTTGCATTTGTTCAAAATATATATCTGTTGCCACAAGTAAAGATATGAGTAAAAAACATGCTAGCCCCATTCTTCAGAGCTCCCTTTTAATATGAGGAAAATGTTATACACATACAATGTTTAATTTTATAGATTTATTTATGTTTCGCAGGTCATACACTATTTAATTTAGACAAAAAGTAGGAAAAGAATGATATTTTCTCAGACTAGGCATTCAAACATGAGAAATTAACTTTGTTTTCTATAAAGGATTTTTGCAAAGTTAGGAGATACAGAAAAATAGAAAGCACATATAAGAAATACCCTTATACCCTTTAGAAATTAACATATATTCTTCCACTGTATATTTTAAAGATAGAAAATGTGATAAATAAAGCTAAATTTTTATTTAATCATTATCTACAGCCCCATCCTCTTCTACTCATCTCTGGAGACACTTTCAGGTGTTCATGCTAATTTTCCAATAATTTAAAAAAATTGCTGCACACATATGTACATTGATAAATAATATACAGCATTATTTTTATTGCAGTATAGTTTTTGTTTGTTTGTTTTTGAGACGGAGTCTCAGTCTGTCACCTAGGCTGGAGTGCAGTGGCACAATCTCGGCTCACTGCAACCTCTACCTCCCGGTTTCAAGCAATTCTTTTTGGCTCAGCCTCCCAAGTAGCAGGGACTATAGGCAAGCAACACCATGCCTGGCTAACTTTTGTGTTTTCAGTAGAGTCGAGGTTTCACCATGTTGGCTAGGGTGGTCTCGATCTCCTGACCTCACGTGATCCACCCACATCAGCCTCCCAAAGTGTAGCCATTGGGTCCTGGACTTTTCTTTACTGGGAGACTTTTTATTAGGGCTTCGTTCTTGTTACTTGCTATTGGTCTGTTCAGGTTTTGGATTTCTTCATGGTTCAATCTTGGTAGATTGTATATGTCTAGGAATTTGTCTATTCGTTCTAGATTTTCCAGTTTATTGGCATATAGTTGGTGATAGTAGCCACTAACAATGCTTTAAATTTATGCAGTATCTGTTGTAATATCTGCTTTTTCACCTCTGGTTTTGTCTTCTCTTTTTCTTGGTATGGTTAAAGGTTTGTATATTTTGTTTTACTTTTTGAGAAACCAACTTTTTGTTTTATTGATTTTTTCATATTTTATTCATTTTAATTTCATTTATTTCTGCTCTGATCTTTACTATTTCTTTTCATCTACTAATTTTGGGTTTGGTTTGCTCTAGCTTTTCTAGTTCTTCAAGATGCATCATTAGGTTGTTTATCTGAAATTTTTCTTCTTTTTTGATGTAAGCACTTTTAGGTATAAACTTCCCTCTTAGTATTGCTTTTGTTGTGTTCCATAGGTCTTGGTATGTTGTGCTTCGATTATTTGTTTCAAGAAATTATTAAATTTTCCTCTTAATTTATTGTTTCTTAATTTCTTCACTTGTCGTTCAGGAACATACTGTGTAATTTCCATGTGTTTCTATAGTTTCCAAAGTTCCTCTTGTTATTGATTTCTACTTTAATTCCTTTGTGATCAGAGAAAACACTTGATACAATTTCAACTTTTTTGAAATTTTTAAGATTTGTTTTATGGCCTAACATATGGTGTATTCTTGAGACTCATCTATATGCTAGGGAGAAGAATGTGTATTCTGTAGCTATTTGATGAAGTGTTCTGTAAATATCTATTAGGTCCATTTGGTTTATAATATAGATTAAGTCTGATGTTTCTTTGTTGATTTTCTATCTGGATGATCTGTCCATTGCTGAAGGTAGGGTATTGAGATCTCCAGCTATTATTGTATTGTCATACTGAAGTCTGACTTTCTCTTTAGTGCTAACAGTATTTGCTTTATATATCTGAGTACTCTGATGCTGGATATATAGGTATTTATAATTGTTATATCCTCTTGCTAAATTGGCCCCTTTATCAATATATAATGACCTTCTCTTTCTCTTTTTATATTTTTTGTCTCAGATTTTAAAAATGTGATAGAAGTATAGCTACTCATGTTCTTTTTTTGGTTTCCACTTCATGGAATATCTTTTTCCGTCCCTTTATTTTCAGTCGTGTGTGCATCTTTATAGGTGAAATGAGTTTCTTGTAGGTAGTGTATCATTGGGTCTTGTTTTTTAATCCATTCAGCTACTATGCATCTTTTGGTTGGAGAGTTTAGTCCATTTGCATTCAGTATTATTATTCATAGACAAGTACTTGCTACTGCCATTTTGTTATTTATTTTCTGGTTGTTTTGTGGTCCTCTCTGTCTTTCATCCTTCCTATTTTTCTTTGTGTAAAAGTGATTTTTCTGGTAGTAGTTTTTAATTTCATGCGTGGCGTGTGTGTGTATAGCTGTTGTAGGTTTTATGATTTCAGGTTACCATGAAGTTTGCAAATAATGCTTTATAACCAATTATTTTAAACTGATGACAACTAAACTCGGATTATAAAAACAATAGACAAGCAAAGAGAAACCTAATATACACTCTCCATTTTAACTTGATCCAATCCCCCACTTTTAAAGTTTTTGTTGTTTCTATTTATATCTTTTTTTGTTTACACATCACAATTACACTGTTATTCTGTATTTGTGTATGTACATACTATTACCAGTGAGTTTTTTTTTTTTTACCCTCAGATGATTTCTTACTGCTTATCTACATCGTTTTCTTTCAAGTTATAGAACTCCCTTTAGCATTTCTTGTAGGACAGGTCTAGTGTTGGCAAAATTCTCAGCTTTTGTTTGTCTGGAAAAGTCTTTATTTCATCTTAGTGTTTTAAGGATATTTTTGCTGTAGGATAAATGTTTTTTTCTTTAGCATTTTGAATATGTCATGTCACTCTCTCCTGGCCTGTAAGGTTTCTACTGAGAAGTCTGCTGTATTAGAGCTCTTTTATATGTTATTTATTTTCTTTTTCTGCTCTTAGGATCCTTTCTTTATCCCTGACCTTTGGGATTTTGATTATTAAATGCCTCGAGGTAGTCTTCTTTGGGTTAAATCTCTTATTTGGTTTAATTCTATGACCCTCTGATACCTAGGTTATCTATGACCTTCTGATACCTAATATTAGTATCTTTCTCTAGATTAGAAAAGTTCTCTGTTATTATTTCTTTGAGTAAACTTTCTATCCTGATTTCTCCCTGTCCCTCTTTTTAAGGCAGTAACTCTTACATTTGCTCTTTTGGGGGCTATTTTCTAGATCCTATAGGCAAGTTTTATTCTTTTTTTTCTTTTATTCTCCCCTGTGTAGTTTTAAATAGCCCATCCTTAAGCTCACTACTCTTTCTTCTCCTTGATCAAGTCTGCTGTTCAGAGACTCTGATGCATTTTTCAGTTTGTCAGTTGAATTGTTCAGCTCCAAAATATCTGATTGGTTTTTAAAAATTATTTCAATCTTTTTGTTAAATATCTCTGATAGGATTCTGATTTTTTTCTGTGTTTTCTTGGTTCATTGAGCTTCCCCAAAACAGCAATTTTGAATTCTCTGTCTGAAAGGTCACATATCTCTCTGTCACCCTGGTATTAGCTACGAGTGCTTTATTTAGTTCATTTATTGAGGTCATGTTTTCCCGAGTGTTTTCGATGCTTGTGGATATTTGCTGGTGTCTGGGCATGAAAGTGTTAGGCATTTATCCTAATCTTTGGATTCTGGGCTTTTTTGTACTCTTCCTTCTTGAGAAGGCTTTCTAGATATTCAAAGGAATTGAGTGTTGTGACCTAAGTCTTGGGTCACTGCAGCCGCATCTCCACTAGGGGATACCCTAATCCCAGTAACACTGTGATTCTTGAAGACTTGTACTGCCTTGGTGGGCTTAGGTAAGATCCAGGAGAATTCCCTGGATTGCCAGACAGAGACTCTCATTCTCTTCCCTCACTTTGCCCCAAACAAAAGGAGTCTCTCCTTCCATGCTGGGCTGCCTGGAGTTAAGAGAGAAGTGACTCAGTCGCTTCGATGTCCACCACTGCTGAGGCTGTGCTAGGTCACCCCTGAAGCTAGCAACATATTGGTTATTGCCCAAGACCTGTGGCAACTAGTGCCTGGCTACCACTGATGTTTATTTGAGGTCCAAGGACTGTTTAGTCAGCAGGTAGTGAATCGTGCCAGAACTGGGTTCTTCTGATTAAAACAATGTATTTTTTCTCCTTACATATTAAAATCTGTATTGCAAAAGTACACATCAAGGGATAGAAATAGGGTAAGGCAGACTATATTGACTTACTCTTCCAGTTTGAATAATCAGATTTTTGACTTAAAGGTGTTACTCATAATTTAATTGAAACATATGAAAATGAGTCCCAAATTTTAAGGCTAATAAGATGTAAATGCTCTCTTTTTTGTTCCAATAATATTACTTAAGTGTATTTTGGCTGTGGATACCTCTTTCTAGTAACATGTGTGTCATCCTAAAGATTAAAACAGTATTAGCTCACAGAGACAAACTACCAGAATCCATATTATCAAAGAAAATGTGGCCATTATCCATAGCACACTTTTTAGAAAGTCTGTTGAATGTTTTATATTAGGCACTAACTATGTATAAAACTTCAGCTGACAGATTTTGCTATGGTTTGAATATGTCCTCCAAGTTTTATGTGTTGGAAACTTAATCCCTAAATTCTTATGTTGATTAGAGGTAGGGTAATTAGGATTACAAAAGGTCATCAGCAGGGTCCCCATGTTGGAACTGGTAGCTTTATAATGGAGCAAGAGAAACCTGAGCTGACTGGCACACTCTTGCTCTTTCACCAAGTAATGCACTCTGCCATCTCATGACCTGGCAATAAGGCCTTCACCAGATGCTGTAACCATGCTCTTAGACTTCCTAACCTCCCAAACCATGAGCTAAATAAAACTCTATTCTTACAAATTGGCTAGTTTGTGGTATTCTGTTATAGAAATAGACAACAAACTAAGACAGATGTCACATGAAATTTTTGTGGAGTTATACATTCTGTATAGCATATGTTCTAAAAAGCTCTCTCCTGAAATAATGTCTCTAGAGAAAACAGAATAATCTTTATCATTCATTTATATATGAATGGATGAGTTATTTTATTGATTATCTCTCAGTATTTGTTTAAATAACAAAATTGATTTCAAGAGTTGTATTATTGCTACCGACTGAATTGTGTTCCTCCAAAATTCATATGTTGAAACCCTAACTCCTGGTATGATGGTGTTGGGAGATGGGGCCTTTGGGAAGTAGTTAGATTTAAAGGAGGTCATATGGGCCCTCATCATGTGATTAGTGTCCTAATAATAATAATAATAAGAGACACCAGATTCCACTCTCTCTTCCATAATAGGACACAACAAGACACCTGGCATCTGCATGCCAGGAAGTGATCTGCCGCTAGAACCTGACTATGGTGACACCCTGGTCTTAGATGGCTAGCCCTCTAGAACTGTGAGAAAGTAAATTTCTGTTCTTTTAGCCACTCAGTCTGGTGGTTTGTTTTGACAGCCTGAGCAAACTAATATAGATTTTGGTGCCAAGAATGAGGTGCTGCAGTAACACATCAAATGTGGAAGTGGATTTGGAATTGGGTAATAGCTAGAAGATTTTTGAGGTGCTTACTGGAAATACGTATGTTAAGGGTGATTCTAGTGAGGTTTCATATGGAAATGAGGAACACGCTACTGGAAACTAGAGGAAAAGCAATCCTTATGATAAAATATTTGTTTTTAAAAAAACCTTGGATTGGCTGAATTGTGTTCTAGTGTTTTGTAGAAGATACAACTTGTGAGTGATGAAATTGGTTGAAATTTCTAAGCATGCATTACAGGAATGCCTTGATTTCTCCTGATTGCTTGGTTAAATGTAACGGAGAGAGATAAATTGAATAGAAATTGTTAAGCATAAGTATACCACAACTTGGAAGATATGGACATTTTTCAGCCTACTGATAGTGCAAATAATGAGAAAGGTTGTTTTGAAGAGAACATTAAGAGTGTGGCTGTACAATCATCTGATGAGGAGATTTGTGTGAATGTGAACCAGGGACCTAATCCTTCTCAACAGAAATCAGGAACAGAGATTGGATTATACCAGGAGCAACCAGCTGGGTCTAAAGGAAATGGAGAAATAGACAATGAAGGAAAGCTGTCAAACTTCCTGGATTTTCAGGATGGGCCAATAGATCTATTTAACTATAAACCTGCACAATCCTTCAAGAAAAGAGAAGGACCCCAAAAGCAATTCACATATTGCCATATTGCCACTCCCATCATGGGCCCAGAGTGCAAAGACTCAGGGATTAGGGCTACCTCCACTTTGGTTTTAAAGAGAAAGAAACTATATAACTTCCAAATTGTAGTGAGAAATAGAATTTTTAAAAGTGTAAAAAGTAGACTAATCTCCATTAATCTAAAACTATTTACTGTTTCTGTCTTATTTTGATGTTCTTCCTACATCTTACATATTGTTATCTGAAAGAGCTAAAGTTCAAAATTTTTGTCATGTTATATTTATATCCATGTATATAATATATATACATTTTATATATGTAATAATTTTATTTGAGTGATTAGAATATTCTTTTTTCATGAACTCTTGTTCTTTTCTTGGACATTAATTTCTTCTTTTATATCTTTAATCATTTTAAACAAGCTTATATATTCTTTCAAGTCACATGTTCTTGAGGTTCTAATCTTCCTATTTATTTTTTCTGCTTACTCTCAGCCGGGATGGGATGTTTCTACATGTGTTTACAATTTTGATTTGCAGCTCAGCTCTAGTGGATGTGTTTTTCTCTGTGATAATTCCTTGAACCTTGTCTTTGGGGAGCATTCATCCAGACTGTTTTCTGTTTGCTTTTGCTACCCACCACTACTTAATATTTATATTAGTTCTCAGGGTAGTAAGATTCCTGACCTACGCTGAAAAATTCAGATTTCAATCCACAAGAGGTAAAGTCACAGACATAAACATTACCAGTAGAGATAACTGAAAATTTTTGTACTCTGTCCTGGTCCCAATCAGAGACGTATTTCTTTATTACCTTTCTAACCTAGCAATATTTTTTAGTCTACCCTTGAACTAGAGTTGCAGCACTCCAGAGGATTCTCAAATTTGGCCTCTCCAAGCCCAAGGTCAAAGTTTCAGCTCCTGCTCCCACAATTCCTGAAGTTGCTGGCCCTGGTGATTTCCATGCAGTAGGTGCTACCAAACATCCAGTCACATGCTCCCTGCTCTGCTGCTGGCTGCTCTCCATAGGTGACTATAATCCCAGCCCTTGAGTCACTTTTTTTTTTTTTTTAGATTTTTCAGCAATACTTCAAAAAGAATACTTGATATCGTATATTTTCTATGTGATACAGAGGGTTTTCAGGTTATATTGTCTTCCAGACTGCCAATCTTTAGATAGTTTTAAAAATTTTAACTGTATTTCCTATGAAATATGATATCACAGATTGAACAAAATATTTAAAATTTCATGAGTAAAGAGTACAGTGGGTGTATTATAGCCTATAAATCTCACATGAACTTTCAGTGGCTGTCTTCTTTTTTTTTCTAAGGTAATTACTAGAAGAACAAAGACAAATCATGCTAATGCATATAGGCATAACAGTTCAATACTATTCCAATTCCTTTTCCCACTTAGTATTTTCTTTACTTCATGATTCTGTGTATTTGGAGGCTAATGCAATTAAAACTACCAACATTTAAGGATTGATCATTGAGAATATTATTGCCCTTAGTTGGAGTAAGCCAGTGTTGGGGCTCTCAATGGTGGAAGTATCACATCTGTACCATAGTAGTCATCTTTCCTCTTGTCTCAGATTTCCAAATTTGGCTGCATAGTAACCCCTTAAGATCATTATTTCATTCATCAAACATTGATTGGGTATCTTGTGTGTGCTAGGGTCCATGAAGGATAATGGGAACACAATAGTGAACTAGACACAGGTATGGTTTTACTCTCATGGAGCTTATTTGTCGTAAGAGACAGAATATAATAACCATGCAACAGAATAAGTAAAATAATTAAAGATTACAGAGAGTGCATTGTAATTAAGGACAAAGGAGAGAAATGTTGGCTTTAGATCAACCTTGGTCGAGGAATGGCATTTCTGAGAAGGTAACATTGGCACCAAGGCCCAAAGCATGAGAGGTAGTATAACAAAATTAGCAGAATCACTTTCAGGTTTATTAGGAGTCCTCTTGCACTTTTCAACCTCATGAGTACACTGCCCTGCAGTACAGAAGAAGGATAATAAATATTAATGGGGAAAAGTTACTCTAGACAGATTATGGTAATAATAATAGTGAGAATAGCTAACCTTTATGTGCTTACTACATACAGGGCATCTTCTAAGCACTTTATGTGCATTCATTCATTTAATTTTCACAACATCCCTGTGAGATGAGATACTGTTTTTATCTCCTTTTTACAGAAATTAACTATACAAGTTCGTATGCCTACTGAATGACTCAGCTACTGATGCCTTCTCAAAAGTTTATTTTGATTTGTTGTATTTATTTTTTGAAAACTGATTTTATTTTTCAGTAATAAGATTAGGTTATTTTTGCACAGTGGAAGCTTTTGCAAACTGGGTATTTTTCTTATTTGATCTTCATAACCTGTGATGTAATTATTCTCATTCAAAAATATTTCAGTTGAAATCTAGAGAGTTTAGTTAACTTGTCCATGTTTATTTCAGTAGTATGTTTTAGATCTTTTGCTCAAATTCCGGTGTTCTGATGGTATTATGCCTTCTTTGCTATGCAATGTTTCAAATAAATGCATTCTCAAGGTCACAATAATACACACATAGGAAGGAAAGTTATTTCAGTGTTCTAAAATCAGAATAGCATATATATTAAATGATTAAAAACTTTAATCATTGGATGATCTTTGTTATTTACTTTTTTAAAAAAACATATTCATTTGTTAATTTATTCCAGCTCATTCCTTGAAAGATTTGAGGCAGTTAGTGTCTATTATCATGAGTTATTTTTATAGAACCTTTGAAAATACAGAAATGCTCTAGAAATATCATCAGATATCACATATTTGTCTTTGTATATTTATATAGATGTTTTAAGTAAAAATACCAGTTTATAGTAATAATTAAAAACAAATCTGCTTAAAACTTATTATCTGAGCCAACTGTGGAAGTAGTCAATAAAAATATACATAAGCAGATTCATAGTAGCAATACCTTATTTATCTGAGCTTGTCTTTTCTCAACAATGCTAATACATAAGACTTCTCAGCTATAACAGAAGTTCCTGGAGACTTCTTAGTTATAACGGAAGTTCCCTATGATAGTTTCAAGAATTGTTAACGGAAGCTATTGTAGACTGTGGCAACAGTTATATGTCTATGTTCGCTACAGCTGTGATTGTTGCTTAAAGTACACATGGGAACATTCTTCAATTAATCATCTTCAGAACAAGGGATATCATACGCTGGAATGTATAAATAAAGTATTTCAGTATGTATTTATATTTCATATCAAATTAAATTTAGGGCACTTAGAAATATCATGACATTTTTGTGACACTTTAAATTTGCAAAGCATTTCACATACTTTCACAATTTGAGAAATACAGAATATCCATGAGTTAATTGGATAAGAATTATTATCCTATTTTTATATAGAAAGAAAAGAGACTGCATGAGTAAATGACTTATCCATGGGTCGTGGCTAGTAAGTGGTAAGTCTAAAACTTGAACCTTGTGTTCTGACTATAGAGTCATCTATCTCTAATCATCCTGCACAGATTTTTAAGAAAATAAAAATACCGACATATTTTACATTTTACCACTTATAGTAGAATTTTTTTCAAAATTATATTAAAAATATAATAATTTGACCCCAAAATTTTAGATTCATATATAGTTATGGTTAGCCAAGCAAAAGAATTTTAATGCTCTTACTAGTTTCATTTGAATGGACATTTAATATTTGGCAAAAAACTTCAACTTCAGAATATGGCTTCTGTGATTTCCAAAGCTAAACACTGTGAACACGTATTCTGAAAACTGACCATATCGTGTGTGAATTGATTGTTCATCTATCTGAAAGTATGAAGTTATTGACATCCATACTTGTATATTTAATCTTTATTTTCTAGTCGGGTTCTATAACTTTTAAATATACCTAATGTAAAATAAATGATCTCTTCTCATCAGGTGTGTGATTTTATACATCTCCTAAAATTCTCCCTAGACTGTTTCTGAGAATCATATTCCTATTCCAGTCTGTGTTATTATAGCTGACTTAAGATTTCCTATAATAAACTACTCTTTTCAATTGTCACCCATTAGTAATTAATATCACTAATATTACCAAAATTACCTATCTTTTAAATCATACTATTTGAAAACTCTCTAGTATTCTGTCACACCCTTTATTTACCCATTTTATAATTATTGATACATAATAGTTGTTCATATTTATGGGGTACATGTGATATTTTCTTACATGCGTACAATGTGAATTGTATGCATTGTGTGGGTAATTGTAATATCCATTATCTCAAAAATTTATTTCTTTGTGTTGAGAATATTCCAGATCTTCTCTTACAGCTATTTTGAAGCATACAATAAATTATTGCTAACTGTAGTTGCCCTACTATACTATTGAACACTAGAACTTATTCCTTCTACCTAACTGTATTTTTGTACACATTAACCAACTTCTCTTCACCCCGACTCCTGCCACCCTTTGTAGCCTCTGGTAACCATCATTGTACTTACTACCTTCATGTGATCAATTTTATTTAGCACCTGCATGTGAGTGAGAATGTGTAATATTTGTATTTCTGTGCCTGGCTTCTTTTATTTATCATAATGTCCTTCAGTTACTCCCATCTTGCTGGAAATGACAGGATTTTATTGCCTTTTCATGGCTAAATAGTATTCCATTGTGTATATATATCACATTTTCTTTATCCATTCATCTGTTGTTGGATAACTAGATTGATTCCGTATCTTGACTGTTATGAATAATGTTGCAGTAAACATGGGAATAGAGATATTTCTTTGACATACTAATATCATTTCCTTTACCTGTATACCCAGTAATGGGATTCTTGGATCATATGGTAGTTCTGTTTCTAGTTTTTTTGCAGAAACTCCATACTGTTTTCCATAGTGGCTGTACTAATTTGCATTCCCATCAATAGTGTATGAAAATTCCCTTTTCTCTACTTCCTCACCAGCATCTGTTAATTTTTGTCTTTTTGATAATAGCCATTTTGACTGGAGTGAGATGGTACCTCATTGTGGTTTTGATTTGCATATCACTGATGATTAATGACATTGAGCATTTTTTCTTATACCTTTTGGCCATTTATGTCTTTTTTTTAGAGAAATGTCTGTTCAAATCTTTTGTCCATTTTTAATTGGATTTTTTTTTGCTGTTGTTTTGAGTTCTTTGTATATTATTGTTATTAATCCCTTTACAGACAACTTTGCAAGTTTTTTTTCTCATTATTTAGGTTGTCTCTGTTGATTGTTTCCATTGCTGTGGAGAAGCATTTTAGCTTGATATAATCCCATTTGTCTATTTTTGCTTTTGTTACCTGTGCTTTTGAGATCTTACTCACAAAATATTGGCCCAAACCAATGCCTTGAAGTGTTTTTTCTCAATGTTTCTTCCTAGTAGTTTCACAGTTGTGGGCTTCGTATTAAAGTCTTTAATCCATTTTGATTTATTTACCCATTCCTGAGACTTCAGTGAGCTATTAATTAACAGTCCTAGGAACATTGTTTAATGTGTAGAAGATTAAGATCTGTACCCAGCTATATCACTTACTAGGTGTAACACCTGAAGGAAGCAACATGTTTTCTAAGTGATTAATTCCTTATCTGTAAAAAGATAAGAGATCAAACAAATGTATTTCATAGGAAAACTAGGAAGCATCTTATTGAAGCACTTCTCTGCATGCTTAGGGATACTGATAACTCTTCTGCAAAAGTATTCCTCTACATTCTGTGTAAATAGTAGAATTGCTGCCTTTTTGTTTTCCATATTAAATCATTAGTTTTAAGGTAAATTTATTTTCATCCTTATGATGATCTTTTATCAATGTGAGAGACCCAGTACTTTGAAACATGAATGAAATGAAGTAAATCCAAACCTGGAGAAATTGGGGGAAATAGCAGACCACTAAAGACAAAAAGTAAAATTTATCAAGGCACCAAAAAAACAAAAAACAAAAAATAAAAAACCTTCAATGGAATGAATGAATGACAGCTTAAATTATCAGCCAACATGCTAAAAAATATTTGTAATGCACAAGAAATTTCAAGTGGCCTGATATTTGAAAACCATAGAGAGTGTTTAGAAGTGAAATCATACAATAAGTAAAATTAAAAGTTCACTGACTATAATTACATACAGGGGGAGAGCTTCAGAATTAGTTAACTGGATGAGGGAATTACTTGACTAGATGATAGATAGAATAATTTATTCAGAATATGGCATAGAGACAAATGAAAAACAGAAGATATATGAGTTATGAAGGTAAAAAGAGGGTCTATCATTAATTAGGACTCCTGAAGGATAGGAGATTAAATGGTGAAAATTGTTTTTTCAAGAGATGTTAGAATGGCAACTGACTTCTCAAAAGCAATAGTAGAAACTGTAAGACAGTGGAATAGGTCTTCAGTGTGTGCTGAAATAAAATGCATCAGTATAAATTCTATTCTCTGTTAAAATATTTCTTAAGATGAGGATCTGCCCAAGTGTGGTGGCTCACGCCTGTAATCTCAGCACTTTGGGAGGCCGAGGTGGGCAGATCACCTGAGGTCATGAGTTCGAGACCAGCCTGGCCAACATAGTGAAACCCTGTGTCTACTAAAAATACAAACAATTAGCTGGGCATGATGGCGTGTGCCTGTAATCCTAGTTACTCAGGAGGCTGAGGCAGGAGAATCACTTGAGCCCGGGAGGCAGAGGTTGCAGTGAGTGAGCTGCGATCAGGCCACTGCACTACAGCTTGGGTGACAGAGCAAGACTCTGTCTCCAAACAAAAAAAAAAAAAAAAAAAAAAAATTAGGATCAGAAAAAAAATGTCTAACCTCCAAATCTAACATTATTCTCCACTAAATTCCTCTTTAAAGGAAACTCTTTGATTAGAGTAAAAGTGATCTGAGATATAATAAAATTAAAGATTAAAAAAAGTGATAAATAGCTTGACTTATAACTGTCTTTAAGGTTAAGCTTTAAGTATGATGCTTACTGTACATTTTGATAGATAACATATTAAGTTAAGAAAGTTTTCTTTTATTTTTAGCTTTCTTTTTTTTTGAGATGGAGTCTCGCTGCTCTGTTTTCCAAGCTGGAGTGCAATGGCACAATCTTGGCTCACTGCAACCTCTGCCTCCCAGGTTCAAGCGATTCTCCCGCCTCAGCCCCCTGAGTAGCTGGGATTACAGGCACCTGCCACCATGTCTGGCTAATTTTTGTATTTTTTAGTAGAGACAGGGGTTCACCATGTTGGCCAGGCTGGTCTTGAACTCCTGACCTCATGTGATCCACCCACCTCAGCCTCCCAAAGTGCTGGGATTACAGGCATGAGCCACCATGCCCAGCCCTATTTTTAGCTTTCTAAAAGTTTGCAGTGGTTTTGTTTGTTTCTTTTTTTGTTTTTGTTGTTGTTGTTGTTGAGACAGGGTCTTGCTCTGTTGCCCAGGCTAGAGTGCAGTGACGTGATCATGGCTCACTGTAACCTCAAACTGCTGAGTGTGTGTCACCATGCCCAACTATTTAAAAAAATTTTTTGTAGAGATGGGATCTCGCTTTGTTGCTCAGGCTTGTCTTGAACACATGACCTCAAGCAGTCCTCTCACCTTGGCCTCCCAAAGTTCTGGGGTTATAGGCATGAACTACCATGCCCAGCCAGTAAGAGTTTTTAATTAAGAAAAATTGTTTAGTTAAATAACTTTTTGAAATTTATAGAGATGATAATAAGAGTTTTCCCCAATTTACTCTGTTGATATAGTGAATTACATTAATAGGTTTCCTTATGCTGATCTATTCTTATATTCTGGAGGTAAACTCTACTTAATGATACTGTTCTCTTACTAGATTATATAACTGCACGATCTGTAGTGATATTCCCTGTTTCATTTCTGGTAAGAGGATTTGTGTCTTCTCTCTTTATTTTTCTTACTCTTGCTAGAGACAACAATTTCATTGATTTTTCAAGAGCCAGCTTTTTGTTTCATTGATTTTCTTTGTTTTTCTGTTGTCAGTTTTATTTATTTCTTGTTTTATCTTTATTAGTTCCTTTTTTTTTGCTTGCTTTGGGTTTATTTTGCTCTTTTTCTAACTGCTTGCTGTAAGATCTTAGAATTCTCTTTTCTGATATAACTGTTTAGTGCTATAAATTTCCCTTCTATCACTGCTTTAGCTGCATCCCGTATTCTTTTGATATACTATATTTTACATTTCATTATGTTATTGCTTTTTAAATTTTCTCTGAATCTGCCTCTTTGATGTGTGTATTATTTAAAAATATATTGTTTAATTTATGAGTGTTTACAGATTTTCCTATTCCTTTTTTGTTATCAAATTTTTGTTTTATTCCATTATGACCAGAGGCTAGTCTATGTATATTTCCAAATTTGTTGAGGTTGGTTTTATGGTCTAGATATGGTCTATCTTGTTGAATATTTCATGGGAACTTGAACAAAATTACGATTTCAGCTGCTGTTGAATAGAGTGTTCTATAGTATTTGCTAACAATTCTATAGTATTTGCTAACAAGTATTTTTAATTAAGGTATGTATTTTTTTAAGTGTAGTGATATAGCACACTTAATAGATTGTCTATGAAGTCTCTCTTCATTCCTGAAGGATATAGAATTTGCAGACAACAGTTCTTTAACAAAAAAAAAAAGTTGTTGTGTTGTTTTGAAAAACAATTGTGCCACTTTTCTTTTGGCCTCCATAGTTTCAGTTAAGAAATCTACTGTCATTCAAATTAGCATATCCCTATAAGTAATGCATTATTTCTGTCTGGCTACTTTCAATATTTTTTTGTCTTTAGTTATTAAAAGTTGACTTTTAAAAGTAGTCCATTACTTAAATTTTGATTTCTCCAAAAACAAGTTATTAAGAATGTATTCTATATTGCAGAGATAATATTTTTTCTTCCTGACTGTATGAGACCGGAGAAACTGTCTGAATAATTAATTACTCTGGGCTTATTTCTGCCCCACTTTGCCTCAGTTCTGGAGCTTAGTGCCTAGAGTTCTACCAGGAATAATCAGTGGGGTTTTTTTTTTTTTTTTTTGGTTGTTGTTTGTTTCTAAGAGATATTTTTGGAAAGAGAGGCACTCATTCTGGTCTTATCTGCTTTATAGTTTCTACAAAGCCCTTACTGTTCCAATAATGCTTTCTGGACTTGTGTTATTTTTATGAATTTATTTTTATACTGCATTTGCATTCCAGTGGTATAACTACGCCTCCAAAAATGGTACCTTTTAAACTTTTAAGATAATGCACTGTCACAATGGCTGTTAAGACTATGATTAAAAGATGGTAGGAGGAGCATTTTGAAATATAAAGTGGAATTTGACCTTAGACTATGAAGGGTAGTGAGAGTACTTAAAGGGTGGCTCTTTTTTTTTTTTCTTTCTTTGAGACAGAGTTACACTCTCGTTGCCCAGGTTGGAGTGCAATGGCGCGATCTCAGCTCACTGCAACCTCTGCCCACCCCGGATTCAAGGGATTCCCCTGCCTCAGCCTCCTGAGTAACTGTGATTACAGGTGCATGCCAACACGTCCGGCTCATTTTTGTCTTTTTAGTAGAGACAGGGTTTCACCACATTGGCCAGGCTGGTCTCAAACTCCTGACCTCAGGTGATCCACCTGTCTTGGCCTCCCAAAGTGCTAGGATTGCAGGTGTGAGCCACCGCGCCTGGCCAGGGTAGCTCCTTTTTTGTGGGCACACTTCCCATCTGACCTGTCAAGGTAACAAATTCCCTAGCCCTCGTCCACCCAGCTGGTATTTCCATATCTTTATATTAGAATGTGGCTGTGCCTCTAGGCTAGGGGATACAAGAAAAACAAATAAATATATTTCCTTATTCTTATCCAAGTAGTGGTCTAGCCTCCTTTTGTGATATTTATTTACCTTTTACATTATAAACAATTTAAAAGCAAGAATATGCTTTACCTAATTTTGTATGTTTTCTATAGTGCCCACACCATAATTTGATAAATATTACATATTTTCTCAATATCCATAAAAAATGTTATAAACATATACTGCTGTTTAGTTTATGATTAAACATCATTGTCTTTTCTGATTTCTTGATGAATTATTGATTCCCCTACCATCTGAGTCAGATCCAGCTAAATTCTGCAATAGCACATTTTGCCTCAGAAACTTTTTTGGCAATAGCAATCTTAAAGCAGTTTCCTTTTTAGAATTTGAGTTTTCAAGTTTTCTTCATATGTTGTCCAATTACATTAACCAAATAATCTTAAATTAGTTTAATCAAGCCTCAAGTAAAAGACTTTTGCCAAGTGTCAGAATTTGGAATAAAAACAACAGAGCACAGCCCATTCAACAAATGCCTTGAGTTTTCTAGTTGATGTAGCATATAAACATTGAGTATGAAAACTACTAAATCTGAAGAGACGTTTAGCAAACTCTTTAATATGAAAAGGGCCTTATTTCATGGATCTTCATTTTAAAAATTTATGTATTTGGAGTTATGTGATTGTTATTGTATCCAAACTTGTATTTGTCCTTGGTTTATATTTCTTTACAGAATTCTTATTTGGAAGATTAAAGATATTACACTGTACTGGGGCCATTTTTTTCCTGTCAAGAATTGCAGAATTTTAAATAGCCTCATTTCCATTTTTGTGATCTGTGTTCACACTTCTAGTAATAATGAAGTAGAAAACTACTTTTTTTGTACCTTATTGCTAATCTCCAGAGTTTTCTTTTACCTTACCCCAATAGTTTTTGTAGTACACATTCCTCGTAGGGTATTCAGTTTATATACGTCAGATTCTCTAGGGCCATGGCTTTTGCCAGTTGAAGCACTTTTGATTTTGAGGCTGATGAAACACAGTGCTGTTATTGATCTATGCATGACATAGCCTGTCTCTCTCCTAGCAGAGTGTAGCAACATTTATCCAGGAATTTGCAAAATGTCACTTGGATCATGTTCGCAAGGTAAACTGTGCAAAACCCAGGATCAGAGCTGAGAATCCATGTGGAATTGGACGTGACTGTCTTATTCCTATGTCCTGTCTTCTATTCTAGATGAAGCAAGTGGTATTTGTTAACAGAATGTCTGTGTCCTATATTAGACTTTGTAGGAAACTATTATTACCACTTAGAACACTGTGTACTATAAAATTGTACTTCTTATACTCTTTTCAGATTCATTTCTTATTTTACTGAAGAAAATATTAATATGAAAATATGTGACCTGAATAGCATCAGTTAGAAATTTCTTTTCTGTTTAAAATAAAGCAGTGTTATAATATATTGCATAATTTTATATTTCTAGTAGTGTCCTCATTTTTTACATCAACATACTTTCAGGTAGGTATGTCTCATCAGTATCAATATTTCAGGAAGTGAAAAATTATAGCATATTTATCACTATTTAATTGATATAATATTTAATTATGCATATATTTTAGAGTTTGGTTTTAAATGACTAGAATATTGGTATGCACATGGATAGGTATGTTTGTTACAATTCAATTTAGTTTAATGTACCTAACACACGTAAAGTGCTATAATAATGGGATATTCAACAATGAATTAAATATGATCCTTGTCCCCTGTAATAACAGAGTTGAACATGTGTATAATAACAAAAGGAAATTGTGAGGTATAGAGATACATATGTATATGTGTGCATGTGTATGTATACCATGGATGTTTAAATGCATATGGAGAGAGAGAGTCATTCATTGTTGTCATTCTTGATTAAGGCTTTTGAAGGAGTGGTATTTGGACTTAACCTTAAGGTTTGGTATAATTTTGGAAGTTGTGTGCATTGAGCAAAGTCATTAGAAGAAAAGAAAGCTTGAAAAGACGTCTAACTGACATAGCAGTTTGTTGAGAATAGTGAATAATATGGTTTGCCTGTGGTTCTCAGCCCTGACCACTTATTATCCTCACCTGGGGAACTTTGAAAACTAGTTGTACCAAGACCTCACCCTACACCAATTAAATTTGAATATCTAAGAGTTAGGCCCTGTACCTTGGTAGTTTTTTAAAGTTCTCAGGTGATTCTGACGTAGAATAAGGACTGATACCAAGGCTGGAGAGACTAGAGTTTGAATGCAAGCAGCTAGATAAATTATTGTTTAAATATCAAGGAATGATTAGGAAGAGATCTAGACAATATTAATAGAAATAGGAAGTTTTTTAAAAAACAAGAGACTTTGCAGTGTTATAACACAAAAAGTTTGATGACTAACTGCATATGGGAAGGTAAAGAAAAAAGAGGTATTTAAGATATTTTTCAGGTTTTTAACAAAGGGAGTAGAAAGTTGATGATAGAAGAATTATATATGTGACAATGTAATATACTAAATATTGTGGTGAGAAAATACCAAGAAAGTTGAATAAAATATTAAAAAGAGCCTCACAAATGCATACTAGAACTTGCAAAAAAAAAAAAAAAAGAAAGAAACTAAATCCTTAGGATCTAAAATCAACAACAGCTTATCGTTTGTAGCCAAGTGGTAATTTGTTACTGAACTGGAAATATCACGTATGTAGCAGGATATGAGTTTAAAATTTATGGGATAGGCCTGGCCTAGACATACAAATTTTGCAGCCATGAGTATGTAGATGGCATTTAAAAATGAAGGTGAATGAAATCACCAAGGGTGTGGAGATAGGTAGAAAAGAGATAAGGTCCAAGATCTGAGCTCTAGGCCCTCCAGTATTTAGAAGTTGGACAGATGAGAAACAACCAGAAAGGAGAGCCAGTGAAAGGGAAAAGCAAGAGAAAGGAGTATCTTAGAAGCCAAATGATTAAAGTATATCAAGAAGGGAATGATATACTTTATCATTCTCTATGCCAACTGCTGCTTATTAGAATGAGTTCGTGGGAGGAATTGAGGAATGGGAACAGAAAGAGAGGAATTGGAGGATATAATTAAATATGCATACATTTTAGAGTTATTTTGAGGAGCTTTGCTGGAAAAGTGAGCAGAGAGCCTCTAAAATATAAACACATAATAACTTAGGCTCAAAATAAATAATTCATTTATTCATAATATCAGTACTGTTAAGTAATGCTGATAAAAAGTCATTAAAGATATATATTAACAGGGCAGTAAAAAGTCTTTCTCTAAGTATTTATCAAAAATGTTTACATAATTAGGCCACAAAACAACATTCCACAAATTTCAAAGGATTTGTATCATATGAATAATATTGTCTAACAGAAGTGAAGTAGAACATACTTTAAAAAGTTAACTTAAAAATATCTGATGTGAATTTATAGAGGCATTTCTAAAAACTAATGGGTCAAAGAAGAAAACAAAATGAAAATGAAAAATACTTCAGATTGAATGACAATAAAATAATACATATTGAAACATTTAGAATGTGGCTAAGGTGGTACTCAGATGGAAATTTATGTCCTTAAATACTTGTAGTAAGACTAGAAGTCTAAAAATCACAGAGCTAAACATTTTATTTAAGAATGAGAAATTGAATAGCAAAGACTTTGAATCAACCCAAATGTCCATCAGTGACAGACTGGATTAAGAAAATGTGGCACATATACACCATGGAATACTATGCAGCCATAAAAAAGGATGAGTTTGTGTCCTTTGTAGGGACATGGATGCAGCTGGAAACCATCATTCTTAGCAAACTATCACAAGAACAGAAAACCAAACACCGCATGTTCTCACTCATAGGTGGGAACTGAACAATGAGATCACTTGGACTCGGGAAGGGGGACATCACACACCGGGGCCTATTATGGGGAGGCGGGGGGGGCATTGGGAGTTATACCTGATGTAAATGACGAGTTGATGGGTGCAGCACACCAACATGGCACAAGTATACATATGTAACAAACCTGCACGTTATGCACATGTACCCTAGAACTTAAAGTATAATAATAATGATAAAAAAATGAGAAATTGAATAAACCCAGTGTTGTAGACTAAATATATGTGTTCCCCCATAATTCATAACCCCCAATGTGATCATTTCAAAAGTGGAGCCTTTGAGAATTAATTAGGGTTACATTGGTTCTTGAGGGTGGGGCCCCCATGATGGGATTAATGCCTTTATAAAAAGAAGAAGAGGCCGGGCGCAGTGGCTCACGCCTGTAATCCCAGCACTTTGCGAGGCTGAGACGGGCAGATCATGAGGTCAGGAGATTGAGACCATCCTGGCTAACACGGTGAAACCCCATCTCTACTAAAAAATACAAAAAATTAGCCGGGCATGGTGGCGGGCGCCTGTAGTCCCAGCTACTCAGGCGGCTGAGGCAGGAGAATGGCCTGACCTTGGGAGGTGGAGCTTGCAGTGAGCTGAGATCGTGCCACTGCACTCCAGCCTGAGCGACAGAGCGAGACTCCATCTCAAAAAAAAAAAAAAAAAAAAGAGGAAGAAACAGTAGATCTCTCTGCTCTCTGCCATGTGCAGATAGATGAGAACATGGCCATCTGCCAACTTGGAAGAAAATGGCCTCACCAGACACCAGCTCTACCCACAACTTGATCTTGGACTTCCCAGCATCCAGATCATGATAAATAAATGTTTGTTATTTAAGCCACCCAGTCTATGATAATTTATTATAGCAGCCCAAACTAAGACACCCAAAGAAAATAGAAAGAAATATTAAAATAAGGGCAGAGTTGATATTGTAGAAAGTAAAAATGCAGCGGACATGATCAACAAATCCAAAAGCTGGATCACTGAGACTAGTAAGTTGACAAACATTAACAAGTGTTAATAAGGATATAGAGAAATTGTAACCTTCATACAATGCTATGGGAATGTAAAATGGCACAGGCATTTTGGGAAATGGTTTGACAGATCCTTGCAAAGTGAAACATAGAGTTACCAAATAACCTTGTACATTCATTTATAGAAGCACTATTCATAGTAGCCCAGAAGGGGAAACAGCCTATGGGTCCATCAACTTATAAATGGAGAAAAAACTGGGGTGTATCCATACAGTGGATTATCATTCATTAATAAAAGGGAATAAAATGCTAACATATGTTACAGTATGGATGAACCTTGAAAGCATATTGCCAAGTGGGAGAAGCTAATAATGAAAGACCATATATAATATGATTCTATTTATGTAAAATGTCCAGAAAAGGCAAAATCCATAGAAAGTAGATTCAGTGGTTGACTAGAGCCAGGGATGGGAAAGGAGTTTCTGTAAATGGGCATGAGTTTCTTTAGAAGTACTCTACAGTTAGTCTGTTGTGGTAATTGCACAACTTAAACGTGCTTAAGAAATAAAGAAGTGTACACCTTAAAAAGATAAAACATGCCAACCAAGAATATTATGTCTGGCAAAACTGTCTTCAAAATGAAAGTGAAAGAGACTTTCCCAGACAAACAAAAGTAGAGGCACTTCATCACCGCTAGACCTTTCTTAGAAGAAATACTAAATGAGTTATTCAAGTTGAAACAAAAAGATGCTAAATAGCAATACTTAAAAGCATGTGAAAGTATAAAGGTCACTGGTAAGGGTAAATAGTGGTGTGTAATCACTTTTTATTCTGGTGAAAAAATTACAATTAAAGGTATTAAAAACATAACTAAAAATATGATAATGAATACATAATATAAAAAGATGTAATTTGTTTCACCAAATTATATGTGAAGGGAGAAGTAAAAGTATGAATATTTTGTATGTGATTGAAGTTACATTGTTATCAGCTTAAAAGATTGTTATAAACAATATATGTTATGTAAGCTCCATGGTGATCACAAAGAAAATACCTATAGAAGATACACAAAGAAAGTGAGTAAGGAGTCAAAGCATGTCACTACAAAAAAAAAAAAAAAAAAAAAAAACAGCAATGAAATACAATGGAAGATAGCAACAGAGGAAAAGAGAGACAAAAGAGCTATAAGACAGAAAACAGCAAAGTGGCAATAGGAAATTTTTTCACCATCCATAATTAAATATAAATGGATTACATTCCCCAGTCAAGAGATGGAGAGTTGCCAAATGGATTAAAAAAACAGAATCCAACTATATCCTGTCTCCATGAGACTCACTTTAGTTTTAATGACACAGGCTTATAGTGAAGGGATGGAAAACTATATTCCATACAAAGGGAAAGCAAAGGAGAGAAGGGGTGACTATACCAATATCGGATATTAAATCAGAAACTATTAGAAGAGATAGACATTCACCTGAAAGAAGGGCCTATTCACCCAGAAGATAAAACAGTTACAAATATTTATGCACCAAACCTCAGAACTCCTGTATGTATTGTAAGCAAATTTTGACAGAGCTGAAGGGAGAAATAGGCAGCAACACAATAATAGGAGACATAAGCACTCCACTTTCAACAATTGATAGAACAAGATTAATAGGTAATCAGAGAACTTGAACAAAACTGTGGACCAATTGAACCTAACGGATGTGCAGAGAATACTCTACCCAGCAACAGCAGAATATATATTATTCACAAGTGCACATGAAACATTTTCCAGGATAGACTACATGTTAGGCCAAAAACATACCTTAAATTTAAGAAGGTTGAAATAATACAAAGTATCTTTTCTGATCATAATGGTATAAAACTAAAGATCAGTAGCAGAAGGACAACTGTAAAATCCACAAATGTGTAGAGATTAACCAAAACATTCTTTTTTTTTTTTTTTGAGACGGAGTCTCGCTCTGTCACCCAGGCTGGAGTGCAGTGGCATGATCTCAGCTCACTGCAACCTCCACCTCCTGGGTTCAAGTGATTCTCCTGCCTCAGCCTCCTGAGTAGCTGGGATTACAGGCACAAGCCACCATGCCTGGCTAATTTTTTGTATTTTTGTAGAGACGAGGTTTCGCTGTGTTGGCCAGGCTAGTCTCAAACTCTTGACCTCAAGTGATTCACTCGTCTTGGCCTTTTAAAGTGCTGGGATTACAGGCGTAAGCCACCACGCCCAGCTAAACCAAACAGTCTTAAACAACCAATGGGTTAAAGATGTCACAAAGAAAATTAAAAAATATCTTGAGACAAATGAAAAAACATACCTGAATTTATGGGCTGCAAGCATAAGCAGCTGTAAGAGGGAAGTTTATGTACTGTACATTTGAAAATTGGTTAAGAAACTAGATCTCATGTGTTTTATACCACAATAAAAAAGGTAAAAAAATTTTTTGATAAAATTAAATATCTGTTCATGATAAAAATTATCTTAGCAAACTAGGACTAGCAGGGAACTTTTTTATTCTGTTAAAAGATGTTTACCAGAAACCTGAAACAGTTGTTAAAAGATGTGTACCAAAAATCTGAACTAGCCATCATACTTAATGATAGAAGTTAGATGCATTCTTTGTGAAATCAGGAAGAATACTTCTATGCCTGCTATCATTGTTTGTCTTTGCTGTTGTACTTGAGTACCTAACTAGTACATTAATATAAGTGACAGCAGTGAAAGTTAAATCTATTAGAAATGAAGAAACAAAACCATCATTAGTTCCCATATGTTATGCTTGTCTCCACAGAATCTCAAGACAAATTACTATGATTAATAAGAGATTTCAGCAAGATTGCTGGATCAATAATATACTGAGATATTAGGACTCATATTCACCAGCAATCAACAGAATATGCAATTTAACAGAAAAATGTGTTTAAATAATAGCAGGTATCTAGGAAGGGAAGTCGTATTACAATTTCAGAGATTGTTAAAATGTGAAATAGTGTTTTTAAATTGCTATATGTTTGGGGAGTCCATATGTATCTATATTCTAAAAGTACAAAGAAAGGTAAGGGAAAAATAAACAACAAAGTTATTCAGGATGGTGATTATTTCTGGTGGGTCAGGAGCGATGTTCATAGCTTCAACTGTATTGGTAATATATTCTTTGTTGACTGGTTAATACAAAGGCATTCATTGTATTTTTCTTTATATTGAAATATTTCATTAAAAATGAAGAAGGAAATCTAGTGATGTCATTGGTCAGAGAAAGAATGCTGGAGGTGGAACAAATCTTTGCAGCAAGATCTTAAGTTCGGGGGAGTTAACTGCTATATGGGCAAAGAGGAGTCAGAGAAGGAAAACCAAAAGAACTGTACAGAGAACGTGGAGGAAAAATTGAGTACTTTAATAAAGAAACAAGGGAGAGAAAGTTTTTAACAAGAAAAAGAGAAGCTTTGGTCAACAGTGTCAGATCCCATAGAGGAACTGATAGTAGAAAACTGAGAAGAGACTGTTGGACTTTACTAAGAAGACTGTATTAACAAGACTATCTTGATAGCAAGTGATGGAAACAGATTTCAAACTAACATAAGAAAAAAACACAAAATCAAAGGATGAACTGTAGATTATAGACTTGGTAAAGGTACAGAAAATTGGAAACAGACACCCTAATGTTTTTAATGCTTCTATCTCACATCTCTTCATTCCAGACCAGACCAGCTTTCTCCATGCAGCTTTGGCTGTGTGTATTGGCCATGTGGTAAACCTACATTCTTATAGCTTTGCCTCAGAGAAGAAAAGAACTACTCATTCTCATCTTCTACTCTTCCTCTAATTTACAAGATAGTTAAATTTGCAGACCACAGGAATATAAATACTTTGTCTGTATGTCATTTTGAGTTAGGATTTAGGTTTATTTCATTATATGTTAATTTTCACCTACATGAATAATTGACCGGAATTTCAGAGTCATGCAGGATACAGAGTAGTTTCTATTGGTCAGGACTGATTTATACACTGCAGTACTTAGGTATTCTTTGCTGTCACCCACTTCAGTTGCCAATCATTGTGGCACTCAAAAGTGCCCCAACAAATTTCCAAAATACACATCGGGATAGTATGTACTATTTGAGAACTACTGATTTAGAAGAAAAGCAGATCAACTGGGTTGATTAGTAAAAATGAAAGAACACCCAGACTTAACCTCTTACTAAAGAGCTACATGAATCATTGTCCTTGATGTAGCATAACTGCCTGAGAGTCAGGTATTTATTTGACTTTATTTATTGAGTGACCTACTTTGTTAGGTCAAGCCTTTTTACTTGAAAGAATATGATCAACAGAAAACAATTCTGAATAGAAAATGAAGGGAAGGATGATAGTAGAAGTTCCTATGTGGAATTTTGTGTGTTGGAAAAAATAGCTTTTCAGTGAAATCTGTGAGAAATACCTTAAATAATATAGTATAGGTCAAAGCTTTGCAAATGTCTTTTTTCTATATAAAATTTCTACTGTATGCTATGAAAGACTTTTTTTGGTAATTTTTACATATGTTAGTCCTTAGTTTTTAAAATCCCATTTTAAATGGTATCAGTAACTTTTTATTTCATCAAATCCAAAGATTTTTAAAAGTCCTTTCTGAAAATGTCCATTTTCCACTCTCTTGAATCTTATGAAATTTATACAGGAAATAGAAAAAAACATTATTACTTCTCTTGAGAATTTTTGCAGGGTATATTTATAAATGATCAACATCATATGAATACTTAGTACTGCTGCTGTTAAATTTGTAATGAGTTGCAGGGTTTTGAAATTCCTTGACTGGCTTTCATCCAAGTACTTTATTTTCAAGGCTTAGATACAGTACAACCAATGAGAGACATACAGTTAACTATTGACCCTATCATGAAAATATTTCAGTTTTTAAGTATTAAGATGTTATTCATATTTAGGATATATTTAAGAAACATATATCTTTCACTAGCTTGAATATATGAATTTGGAGCTGCAAATGATGATCTTTAGCCTTTGACTCTATAACCCCCAAAGTTGGTAATATTTAATTTAGATTAATGTGATAATGTAGTCTTCCTAAGAACTGATTCAAATGTAATTTAAATAACATCTATATTCATGCTTTTCAGAGGCTTACTGAGAAATTCTTTATCTTATAAAATATAAATTTCAGAAATATATCATGGTCTATTATAAATTTTTAGAAGTCAAAAATTATTCTAAGGAATATTGATGCTTCTCTTTTTGAAGCCTATGTAGGAATTAAGTATTATGAGCAATTTAATACTATACATGGACATTCATTTCCTCTGGCTAGTCCACAAAGGCCTTTTTGAGCAATAAAATACCCAAAAAATAAGAAGTAATACTATTGTAATAGCACACCACGAGGACAGGAAAACAATCAAAGTATTGAAATCTGATTTTTAGGAAAACCAAGTTTAATCAGAGATGAATGAGCAATCTTCATGAGACTTCCGCAGATATTTGATAGTCTCTGTTTCTGATAACTCAATCATTATAACTGTACTTGAAAAGTTATGGCCTTTTTTCGTGCGTATGTCTTTAAAATTTGTGAATGGGGTATTTAACATAGACTGCAGTCAAAGAATCTCTCATCTGCATTTACTCTGAGAGAAACTGCAAGGTGGGTGACTCACTGCCGTCAGGGTCCCAGAGCTTCTCCCGCTGGGGTGTCAGCTGCAGGAACCTTACCAGCTCAAAACTAGATGCTATCACATATCCTGTTGCCTGTCTGCACTCCCACAGGAATTTAGTAATTAAGTTCCAACAGAGCCATCTTGCCAAGCCTAAAGACAATCCTGGTGCCATAAAACTGGCAGATGCATTCAGCCAGCTCACGAATACACTTTGGGGCCCTCCCCATAGTTGAGGTTGCAGAGGTTTCCTGTGTTGAGAAAAAAAGTGTTTGGAAAAGTTCTCCCAAACTGCATTGGCTTGGCTTTAAACGTGTTGGGGTATACAGATGCAGGCCGCTGGCCTAGCGTGCTGCTTCACCTAGGTGGTCGCCTGCACTCTGCTCCGGTGCTGTGCATGCTGAATCCCTGGACACTTTTTGGTTCCCCAAGGTAAAACTAGCAGCAGGACTCACAGTTTATCACCATGGTTGCCAACATCCCACCTCAGAGAAATGCTGAAAAAACTGAATCAAATATGAGTGGTTTATTCAACTGAAGTTCAAAATCTTCTTTGATGAAGCTTACATCCCTTGCAGTGTAGCCTGTCAGTTCCTGGTTAACTTTCAGCAAAACACATTTTCTTGGTAAGATGAAAGAATTCTGAAAATCGATGACCATGGCATGTGAAAGAGACGATTTAAGTGAATGTCTGCCTTACTTTCAAACAGCAAATGATGCTGTTCTTAAGTGGCAGTCCAGGTCTCACCACGTGCTTTTTCAATTGATGATGTGGCTGGTCTTTCATATGGGAAGACTACTTGGCTGATCATCTGTTCATCTCCCAAAGTGAGCGTCAAAGGAACTGTTCAGTAACTTTATGTAAGTTTACAGATAAATTTCTTTTGAAGTTTCTGGGCCATGGTTTGAAGAAAGGCCATGGGAAGTTTCTTTTGTTCCATGGGAAAAATGGAAAGTCACCTTTTCTGCATAACTTAGAAGATTAGGGAGTTTGAGACCAAGTACCATACTCCCTTCATTGTTTCCAACCATAGTGTTTTAACTGCCCATTAATCTCCTTAATTCAGTTACTTCAAAGCTAACATCTAACCCATTTGGTAATGCATTGTCACCTTGACATATATCACTCAAAAAATCCACTTGTCTAAAAAATTCCTGGATGAAGAAATTTTTCACGGGCTTCATGAGAGTTCCACATTACCTCAATGAGGTTTTTAGGCTTAAAAACATCTCCAGTTTTACAAATGGTGATAGTATCTTTATTTAGTCCATCCAAGCCCATCGAAATGGGGATGTTGAACAACCAAATCTTTGTTTTTAAGAATGTCCTGTTTGGCTTCACTTTCACCTTCAGCAAATTCAGTTTCATTTTCTGATGCTGCAAAGCCAGATCCTTTTGGTGGAAGAGGCTCCAAACTCTGTGTGTACAGTGTCCTCATGCTTCCTTCTCCTGCTGCCACCTGAGAGAGCTCCCCAGGCCTGACCAATCCTCAGTTATGAGGGCAGAGGCTGCCATTCTTTACTTAGATACAGATAATGCTGTTAACATCGCCCTGAAACATCAAGTATTATTTTTGTTGATCTGGCTTTTTTTTTTTTTAATTGGTTCTCTGAGTAGACATTCACTTAAATCATCTCTTAAATTGGGGTGGATTCTTTTTTTCTTGCTGCCACTCAACTCCAGTACCAAAAAGTATTGACAAAGAGGGTGGAGGAAGAATATAATTAAAGTGGTAAATAGTATATAGGACATGTGAGGAATAGCTATTTCTATGTTGAATTAACTGAGTTTAAGCAGGAAAAGGAGAGTAAAAAAGAGGAGTTCAGAAAGACATTGCACAGTTTCTCCTTTAGGATATCAAATAGCACTACCATCGTCTTTCTTTCCTATTGAGGAAAGAAGTCAGAATGGGTATGCATTGCAACCTCATAGTCATTAGTAAGGATGTCATATGTAAGTCTAGTGTTTAGGAGGGCTACGATTGAACTCATAATATTACCATATAAACATTGAGAAATTATATTGGTAGTGATGATGATGAATTATTTTGGATATACTTTTGGTTCCCATTATCTGTTCCACTATTCAGTACCTGGTATTTAGTTTTCAAGAGAGCTTTTCTTCTCGTAACTTAAACAGAAGATTTGAAGTAACAACAAACCAACAGTCAAACTCTTTTTTTCTGTGAATAGATAAATATTTATTTTTCCCATGAATACTTGAAAGTCAATTATATTAGTTAACTTTCTAAATTTCACATATAACATGTTTTTACTATCCATTATTTTCCCCATACTTGTGGGAACAGAAGTTTAAGTGATGTGGTCAACAAATTCAATTAAAATGCATTCGTTTAGTTATTCAGATTATTTTGAAAGAAACTACCTTGCTAATATCACATAGGTTAAAATTTGCTATAAAGGCATATAATGTTAAAAGTATTCATATAAATTAAAAGTACTTGTTAAACATTTTGAGTATTTTTGGTCTTTCAGAATTAAAAGTATTAGTAAACTGTTTTGAATAATTTGACACTTGAAATAATAGTGTTGATTTTCATTTTGAGAAATAATATTTAAACATAGTTACAAAATAATTATTTAATTGGACATTAGCTAGAACTTATGTTACAAAGTATAAGGGCATTGAATTAATTTAACTCCTTGTAAATGTTATTGAGAGTAGCATATCTCTTATCCATATGCGGATATCCATATTTCTCTGATAGAACCTAATTTGAACACATCAAGACAGATTGGCATTTTCAGACCCATAAAAAAACTGCTTTGTTAATTGCAAACCATATTTAGTATGACCTTATAACAAAGTAGCACTTTAAGTGTCATGTTTTGTCTTTAATGTGCACACTGGAGCTGGGTTCATCTGTACCAGACAACTACACTTCATGAAAAGAGGTTTTTTTCTTGATAGGCAATTAGCAGTAATTAGGAAGATTCACCTCAATAAGATGTCAACATGAGATTGTTTAAAAAAGTTGAATGTCAGTGACTTAAAAAAGGAAGTTCTTCTGACACCTGTGTATGGCATGTGAAACATGAAATGTTAATTTAACTTTTCTGCTTATTATTCATGCACAATATTATTTTGTCATTCAGACTGTGCATTGACAGAGTGTAAGGGTGTTAAAATAGTGTTGCTAGAATAAAAAGAAGATTAATCTACCATTGGCCAATTAGCCAAAAGGTACTTAATGGTCTCTAAAGGCTACTGAAGTCTAACTACTAGCAAAAGCATTGGTGAAAAGTCCTCTATATTACCTTCATTTGCTTGACATTTTGTGAAACACAGTATAGCCCTTTCATAACTGCAGTTGTCAGAAAATAGTTTATAAATGAGTGATGCAGTAACTTAGTGGATTTTTCATAAGAAATTTTGTTACATAAATAATTACGTCTCAGCCTAAGATCTTTTTTTGGTTATTGGTTTTTATTTTTTAATTCTTTCTCTTGGTGATCTCAAGTATCGTAACAAAAGAAAATTAATGTTTTAAATTTAAAAGTCTTGTTACTAAACTTGGAAGTTATTAATCTGAACTATTTACCTTTTTAAATAAGTCTTATATGGAAAATATTTGTTAGTGACATAGAAAATGATGGCATTGTCTTGATAACTCATACATTTTAATTGACTGTGAATTTAGTCCTATACCTGGACAACATACAGAATTTTATTTCTTTCCATTTTATCCCCTTTAAAAGTATAATATTCTCAATAAAAGAACATTGATTCTATTCACAGGAGGGAGAATATCATTAAAATTATGGTGACTTTCTAGGGCGTTCTTGCCTATAGAATTTACATATATCCCATTCAATTAGAATTTTCTCTCCAGTCTCATTTATTTACATTCTGGTAACGTAATTTATGTTGTAATTTTTTAAAAACACAATAAGATTTTAAAATTGCTGCCTCTACTTAATTATGAATCGAAATAATCAGATTGTGAGAATGTAAATGAACTTATTTCTGTATTCAACATTAAATAGTCTTAAGTCAGTCCTAAGCATAATTTAAGATGAGATATTTTGGAGAAGTTATTGGAAACAGATCATTCTCGTTTAATGATTGCTTTTCTCTACTTGGATTGTCAAGCCTTTTGGCTTTCAAAAGGAGAAAGAAAACATGGAGAGTACATTACTGTTATAGATGGCAACTAAGCCTCACTTTTTACTCTGGTTACTGATTCACCTTTTTCAATATTGAGCTTCTCACCGTTACTCCAGCATGGACTGCAAAGTGTTCTTTGGCCACCAGCTATTTCCTGCATAGACCTCCCAGAAACTCTGATCCAGTGTCTCTGGCATTCCACCTCATGTTTGGCTGTATTTTCTAGAATTTTGTGTCTTTATGTTTCAGACTCTACTATCCCAACTATTTCCAAATTTTTTAAATGGTTCGTTACTTTAAATTTTTAATCCAGTGGTAAAAAACAAATGGGAAAGACTGAACTATGTCTTTGAATGCTGTAGGATGGATATTGTCCAGAAAAAAACCGTAGGTCAGAATCATTTTCATTTTAGAAGTGAAGAGCTATACCCGATCCCATTCGTTTCCCTTGGAGCACTGCTTCTGAACTGGTTGGATACCCAATAGCATTTTCTTTGCATGTGCTACAACTAGCAACATGTTCGTTGAATAGGCAGATATTGAGTATTTTATTCTTCCGAGACATGAAGATCAGAGAGTATCTAAAAATATATTGTTTTGGGAGTAATTAGGGAAATGATTTTCTCAGCTTTTTTTCTAAGCCCTTTATTTCTCATTATGGGGCCTGAAGAATATTTTCCAAGGGCCTTGTTTTATTTTTTCTGATAGTTCGTTCCTGAACATTAAAATGTTTACCAGGTCTCCCTGATGGAGAAGGGATGCCTGATGTCCTCAGACTGCCCCCAGTTTACTGACCAGTGATTTGGCAACTATCTTCTCTTGAGTAAAAGTTGGAAAGCAGAGTGGTCATAGATCTAAGCTAGTACATTCAATGCTGTACTTAGCTTCTAGATCACATTTTACAGAACAAATCAGGGGAATATGGGGAGGGAAACAGGCTCTAGTCAGCATTTACCAGACAGGAATTGAAGGTAGCAGCAGTTCCCTCAGCTTCCCGTTTTGTTTCTTTATAGCACTTACTATAGTTTATTGTTACGTATTTCTGGATTACAGACCAGTAGCTACCTAAAGGCAAGGATTATTTATAACCTTTTTCTTACTGAAAACAGAGAACTAGCATAGTGCTAACTACATAGTATGTGTAAAAAGAATAAATGATAGGTATTGAATCAGGTTCTGAATCTAGGTACTCCATATCTAAATCTGCCAGCAAATGTCAAGTTGGTGCCATGAATGAAAGCAGTTTGTGAATGAAATCCCATATAAGAAAATAAGGGAAAATAGGCCAGCGGAGACTAATTTACCCTATTCATAGGATTCTACAGTTACAGTTGAGAGCACCAAACAAAAGCTTCTGGCCAGAGGCTTTTTGCTTGTCAGTTAAACTACAAAATGCAGATCTGGTAGAGGCAATTTATATTTCTAGCATAGAAAATGGAACATAAAAATAAACTGAAAAAGAACAAAAAAAATTAAAAGGAAAATGGGGGTCAGGCACAGTGGCTTATGACTATAATCCAAGCATTTTGAGAGGCCGAGGCGGGAGGATTGCTTGAGGCCATGAGTTCAAGACCAGGCTGGGCAACACAGCAAGATCCCATATCTACAAAAAAATTTAAAAATTAGCTGGGTATTTTTACTCACTGTAGTCCCTGCTACTCAGGAGGCTGAGGCAGGAGGATCCCTTGAACCCAAGAGTTTGAGGCTGTAGTGAGCTATGATTAAACCACTGTACTCCAGCCTGGGCAATAGAGCAAGACCTTGTCTGAAAAGAAAATGGGACAATTTGTAAAGCAATTGAATAAATAAAATGAATACAAAATTATGGATAAAGAAAAAAAAATTAATCCAGAGTGAGAATATTATATAAACTCTACACACTGTGGGGTTTGGGAGACTAAATTGAGATGGGACAGAGTGGCAGTAAGATAACAAGAAGTAGATTCTAGAAAGGCACTGATGTAAAAAATATCAGGACCCATATTAATTTTCTGTGCTACAAAACACAAATTTAGCAGCTGAGAAAAAACATATGCATTCATTACCTCACAGTGTCATTGGGTCAGGAGTCTGATACAGCCTAGTGGGGTGCTCTGCTCAGAATGTGGCAAGGTTGCAATCAGTGTGTCAGCCAGGCTGCCTTTTTTGAAAAATTCAGTTCCTTGTGGGTATAGGACTGAGGTCTGTGGCTTGCTGGCTGACAGCCAAGGATCATTCTCAGCTCATTGAGGCCTCCCTTAGGTCTTGTCTTGTAGCTCCTTTCATAACATGGCAACTTACTTCTTTAAAGCCAGCAGGGGAATCTCCCTGACCTCAGAGAATGCCTCTGGCCTTCTTTGAAAGGGCTCATCTGATTAGGTCAGGACCAGCCAAGAAAAGCTTGCTTTTGATTAGCTCTCAGAAACTTGATTAGGGACCCTGACCCTAATTACACCTACAGAATTCTCTTTGCATATAACATAATGTAATCATGGGAATGACAACCTATCATATTTCTGGGTCCCATACAAGGGGAGGGTATTGTACCAGAGCATGTCATCTGAGAATTGTGTCTACCACAGGATATTATACTGAAGAATAAGTTTTTCAGTACATTCTTATTTCTTCTTACAGTCGCTTAGAGAGTTCTCTCCTTTTCAGGGATTTATGCTTCCTCAATGTTAAATTTAAATAAATTATTAATAGATAGTGTCTAGTTTAAAAATTTTATAGTGTTAAGTTCTATTTTATAACCTTTGGTTAGAAATAATTGACTACACGTAAATCAATACGAATCTCAGTACTTATTCTTATTGAAGTCAACTCTTAAATTGAAATAGATGTTTGGGAGACTATAGATGGATTGCACTGCTGCGGATATAGAGTCAGAGGAGCATATCTGCCTTCAATACCTGTGTAGTAGTGTAGGAGGGATCCTAGATTGATTCTAGTCAAACAAGTAACTATGACTTAAGACAAACTAAAGTTTCTGTCATGAGAGAAATTACCAGGTTATTATGTATATACATGTTAAAGTTTTATTAATCTAGCTCCTCAGCCTTTAACACTTCTCAGACACTATTAGTAGCCTTTACCACAAGATAACAATGCTGACAATGAACATCTACTACTTGCAATCACAGACGTTTTAAGATTCTGTCCTCAAGATCACCTTTGTTAGGTAGACAACCACTGTCTCTTTTTAAAATGAGGAAACAAAGCCATGTGTTTGTGCAAGCTCACTCAGCTGGTAAGCAGTAGACCCAGAGAATATGAATCCAGAAATTATGATTCTTCCATGTGTGTTTTGTTATCACTTGTTCTTAACATAATGTGACTTAAATGCTTATAAATATTTGCTTGAAGATGGAAAGGCAATAGTAGAGAAATAGGAATCATGCTGCTAATAAACAAGAAAACTCACAATTTTAAGAGTAATCTTAATTTATTGGTAGATTTTTATGGCACAGTCTCTTTCTAACAAGGTCACCCACAAAAGTTGTCTCACAGCCTACAGCAAATGTAAGCAAAAGAAAGTTATTTATACATTTTTTCTCATCTATAGCTTTCTCAGTAAGAAGTAGAATTTTTAAAATGAGAGAAGTTAATAAGAGAGCTCCAGTTATTTGTCCACAATGCTAAGGAGAACCAAAGGTTTCCAAACTGATGGAATGTGTGATTTACATATTTCCTGTTTTTCAACAGATGCTGCGTAGCATTTCTATGCATATATAACTAACAGCGGAAATATGTTTTCAAGATTGTAGATTTTAAATATTGTTTAATCAAAATATTATATTTTAATAAAGTACAAGTCATTTAGTTTACTGCCTCTGTAATTTCAGTTTTTCTTCATTTAATACATTTTTATATTGTTAAATTGAAGTTGAAAGTTACGTATGCATGTCTTTTAGAAGAATGTATTTATTGACTTGATCTTTCCTCAGTGGAGGCACATTTATAGTTTCAGGATCTGCCAGGTAGAAAGATTAGACAGAAATCTGGTGGCATACAAGTATAACAAATGAGAGAAGCCGCCTAAGTATTCCAGTAAGAAGAAAGGAACAAAGAAGTCTTCATGAAGGAGGAATACTAAGCTGCCCTTTAAAGATGAGACAGATTTCAGCAGAAAGAAACACCATGTGTAGAGTCATCCATGTAAAAATGGCAGGCAGGTTTGGGGAATGGCAGGCAGGTTTGGCTTCATATGATGCCTGACAGCAACACAAATTGAAGCCTAAGCTTAGAGAGCCTTATTATCCACAAACATTTGAGCTTTATTCTATTGGAATGAAGAACCCATGAAGGGCTTTGATTAAGGGAATAACTGGTCAGTGTTGTTTTAGGAAGTTGTATAAAAGGTGGAATGAAGGTAGGGAAAGGGTGACGGCAGAGAGAGGGTTATTGTAATAGTCTTAATGAGATAATGAGGGTTTGCATTTAAGAGAGTGGCTGAAAGGAATGAAAATGAGAAACACTATGTAATTTGCAGAACCTGACAATTGATTGGACATAGGGAATGAATAAACAGGGAGGGAGATGGATTCAAGCTTGAATATTAGACAGGAAGATTTCCAGTTTAAGGAAACTAAGAGTTTACTATTAGATATTAATTATTAGGTTCTTTTGGGACAACTCATGAACAAATTTCATAAACAATTTCCTAAAATTCTATAGAACCATGCTTTTAGATTATAAGGTAAAATATAGCCAAATAGTTTTTTTCACCACAGCATACTTTTTATGTTGCCAGAACATAGTTTAATCTGAAGTATATCAAGTTCTAGTTTTGAATCCATGATCTTAAATATTCATATTTAATAATATGCACTTACATATACAAATACATATATAATGATGGTATAGTTTCTAGAAATTGTGTTTTAAATATAGTGTTAATACTTAAGTAACATGTTTCATGTTCATCTTACTGTACACTTTAGCTACATCTTTTGCTATTTCTAATTGGAATTTTTAACAAAGAAAAATTTTTCCCCCTCTGAGAGATTTCAGTATCATTTTGTCTAATTGTACCTTATGTTAAGGTACCACATTATAAGCTTCTTTGGAATAATAAAATAGTAATGCAAATACCCTCTTAAGCAGCTCTGAGTTGTTATGCCATTATAGTTTGGTGACATTCTGCTGACTATAGATTGGTGAATGAGAAGGGCTAACATTAAGATGGTTTCTTTTACACTCCTTCATAAGAACATTACTATTATATCATTTAGCAAAATGTTTATGCTATTAAAAATTCAAAATGTAAGGAGTTTAGTGCATTTCTACCTCAACATTAGAAAAAGGACCTTTCAACAATCAATCAAGTGCATAAAACTGAGCGAGTTTGTTTGCACGCTATTTATTTGAACTAAATCTCTAACAAGCCTCGTCTGCTAATTGGACTTAACATTTATGTTGCTAAATGAGAAGCATTTTGGCTGCTATATAGGATGGTAAGACCTACCCAGTGGAATAAACAGCTAACATCTGTTATCCTGTCCTGCTCCAGCTTGGCTTTTCCCAGTTAAGTACTACATCAGCCCTGAAGTCGAGGTTATCAAATATGTGAATCTCTGGCTCACCCATTTATGTGTGAAGGTAAAGAAATAGTGCATCATCAGTCAGGACCAGCCAACCAAAAGATATTGAGTACAGCTGGTTCACTTTGTTTTAACTTTGCAAGCCCTACTACTATAAGCAAAATCTAATAGAGGTTAAGATTTTTGTAAAGTTCGTATAATAACTATAATTAATTTCAGTTCTCTTTAATATTTTCCTAGCTGTAGACTTTTATGCTGATAATTATTAGATTAAATGTAGTTACTTTTATAATATATTTATATTTATTTTCTTTTTTTTAAAAAAGAAGCTAAATTTGGATTTGGCTGGGCTTCGGAAAGAAAAAGAAGATTTACTAAAGAAATTGGAGTCCTCATCTGAAATCACAAGTTTGGCAGAAGAAGTTTCCCAAGTAACATTTCCACGGATACAAGTTACATCACTTGGTCCTTCAAGGAGCATGGATTTGGAAATGAAGCAATTACAGTGTAAATTAAAGGTGATTATAAAGTTTAGTAAGCATGAAAACATGTATTATGCTTGAATCCTGCAAGACATATTTATATGAACACTAATTTTTTCTAATAAAGGTAAATTATAGTATAGATAATCCAAAATTATTAATATTGCCATCATCATTAATTTTTAGCCCGGTAGATTCTTATCTGATAATGAATACTACCATTCTCTGAAAAAGACAAGACATCATGAAATCCTAATTTAGGAGCTGATGTAAACTGGCCGATATCTGCTACTCTAATACTTCTTTCTGCCCCCATGCCTCCCTCCAGCTAAACAGAATCCTTTCAGACATGTAATATGTCAACATAAATAGAATTGCTTTTCTCTGCATACTTCCAGCAAGTTAAACTTGAGAGTGAAACCAACCCACTTTTGCTCTCTGCTTCTTCTCCCTCCCGCTTATCTCCTCCTTCTCTGTCTCCAACCAACAACCAAATTAAAATAGTAGGAAGTATGTAGAAAAAAAGCAATGAGAGGAAAAAAAAAAAAAAGAATCTAAGACCAAGCAAAACTGTCAGCAACTTAAAAGTAAGGCTGTCCTTAGTTTAAGTAGAATTCCCTTGTAAGAAATAGGATTTGTGAGTGAGTTTTAATTGGAAAGTTCATTTTCATGCTTCTTAAGCCCATTTATTCCTCACATATTTAAATATTTTCTTCAGTGAGGGTTGCTAGCTAGAAGCTAAAAAGGGCAGTGTATATGGGACCATTGCTATAATGTGAGTCACTAGAAAGAAAATCCTGATTGTAAATACACAGAGTATATTAGAAATGGAATAATCATCCCTGTTAGGAGGGTACTGGAATACTATGTTGAAATGTCAAATAGACTCGTCATTGTTTTCAATCCCAAATAGGGTATGTGCACCCTTCAATAATATATCTTTTAGTGCAGATTTACTCATAGGATAAATAGGATAAAACTTAAAATAAATGAGTTTATTATTGCTTGAAAATAATTTGCTTTATTAATAGTAACCAAATATACAAACTAGCATTGGGATTCTTCTTGAATACCATCTTCTTTAGACGGTTTTTATGTGTAAAACTTGGGTCAGTCACAACATTTTATAATCTTAAATAACTTATAAAATATTAGAAATGTGAGGGAAAAAGTGTTATGCAATTTTGGGGCATGAACCTTAAAATGTGTCTCTGAAAATGAGGGATAAAATGTGTAAACTGAACATTTCAGTGTTAAGGTTTCATATAGAGAAGATAAAATCATTGAGATATTCCTTGATCTTATCTATCACATAGACTTTAATTCTTACTTCTGTGATTCTTCGTGTATTTAAGTCCTCATGATTCTAACTTTGTTTTTCACCAAGATAAAATAGATTGCTAGATCCAGTATTGTCTAATCTGACTTCTAGAAGACATAGTTTTAAGTTGATTTATACATAAATCATAATTTATGATTTTTACATAAACAGTTTTTCATTGATTTATATTTTACTTATTTTACTTACTACAAATGGTCTAATAATTTTTGGTAATAATAGATCTATATGAATGTCTGTAAGTTCTTTGTATTATGATTTTTCATGGTGTAAGCTTTTACCCACGTACAGGTCTCTCTCTTGGTTTGGAGGAATGTATGAATCAGAAAGAGAACTAAAGCAATTAGTTTGAATTGATTGTCCATAATCTAACCTAGAGTCTTGGAACACTGACCAAACTGCATAGGGACAGAAAGGATAAATTTTTACTTTTGTTTTGTTTCGTATTTTCATATAGAAATTTCCTAGAAGACCAAGTATCTTTAAGTATATAATACTCTCTACTACTAAAAATTTTTGTTTTGATTCTGGTTTGTAGAGATTCCATAACAAAATACCACAGACCGGTTGTCTTAAACAGTGAACGTATATATTATTCTCACAGTTCTAAAGGCTGGAAGTCTAAGATCAAGGTGTCAACAGGTTTCATTTCTGTTGAGGCCTCTCTCCTCGGTTTGTAGATGGCTGTCTTCTCCCTGTGTCTTTACATGGTCTTCCCTCTATGTGTCTTTGTGTCCTAATTTCCCTGCTTATAAAGACACCGCTCAGACTGAATTAGATTCCACCCTAATAACCTCATTTTACCTGAATTATCTGTTTAAAGGCCTTATCTCCAAATACAGTCACATTCTAATGTACTGGAGGTTCAGTGAGAACTTCAACATACTAATTTGTTTAGAAGAAATAGAATTTGGCTCATTCCAGATATCAAACTGATAATATAGTGATTTTTAAATAAGTAGCTTATTTTATGCTTAATGTTTTTAGACTTAATTGAGAAAATTGGCTAGATTCGAATATACTAAAGGTTTATACACACCTTTTCTGTACTATGCAGTTAATATTACACTTTTCTGTGTAATTTTATATATGTTTTTCTGATGTCTGTGGTTCATTTACAGTTGAGAAAACTGAGACACAGAAAGAGTAAGTTACTTGTGCAAGATCACACAGGTACTGCATATAGAGCTGAGATTAGAACTCTAACCATCTGGCTCCATAGTCCATGCTCCTAATCATTATACTATGCAAATTTTAAAAAAATATTCAATAAGCTTTGTATAGGAAAGCTGTAACAGGGATGACTTTTTACCATTGTGACATTTTTGATGTATATGTTTTACACCAGATTTTAAGTCATGTTACAGATAAATATTGTGTAGTAGGGAATGGAAAAGGGACAAAAGACCTGGGTTTCAATCAATTTTTGGCCATTAACTTCTCGTCAACCTGGTCAAGGAAATTACTTAACTTTTCTAGAGGTCTAAAGCAGAGATACCTTTCTACCCATCTGATAAAAATTTTTGAGGATCAAATGAAATAGCTGTTAGATTTAGAGATCTTGGCAAAAGTGTATCTCAACCTGGCGTTTTATTTATTATAAATTGCTTTTCTCTCAATTCTCCAAGTCAGAGTTAACAGTATTTTCAGCCACATAAAATACAGCCTTAAGTCTAAAAGCAGAAAAGAATCAACCAGTTATCTTAATATCCACTTAATTCATTCCATTGAAGATACTCTCAGACTTTATTTACTGCCTGTATCTTTTATTTTAAATACAATTCTAAGTTTATTTTACTTCTTAGCAGAAAACACCTTCAGTGCAGCACGCTAGAAGTATGCATATTAAGGGGAAGGATGATTGTTTTTAGGCAGGAATAATGACACAAGCAAAAAATTACAACCAACAGATTGACAGGAAAAAAAAAGGCAATATGAAAATGTTAAGGTAAATACAAAATTAGAAAAGCACAGTCTGGGACCATTTAGAGGAGGGATAAGTAGACATTTATATCACAGTAGTCCCTAAAACCATCACTATATTATAGTATAGTGATAATATAATACGTATTAGTATATCATATATAATTTATAGTGATAATATTTATAATATAATATCACTATATTAACATATCACTATTAGCTTAGCATAATCATGGATGTTCATATTTCTAACTGAATGAACAATCATCAGAGAAAGAATTGAAAATTAATGATTAAAGCAAACGCTTCAATTATTTGATAAATTGACTAGTGTGGAACATATTCAAGCAGTGCTGGAAATAAGATACTGTACATCACTGTAAACATGCAAACTATGGTATAAATTTTGATTGCATTACACACACATTTGATCAAAACATAACATTCAAAAGAGTTGCCATGCTGAAGTAGCTTTGAGTTTTTAAGAAAAATTAACATTTCATGTAAAAATTAAAATTATTTCAAATGTTCTATTTGTATGTTATATCCATGAGATATTTAAAGTCAGTCTGATGAATTACATTTACCTTGGGTAACTAAAGTTTCATCTTTTCAAACTCAAATTATTTTTAGCATGAGTCAAACATCCAAATCTAGGAATAGTTCTAATAGAAACAATTTATTGTAGTTTAGAAATATTAGCTAAATAACTACTCCAAATATTTTAACAGCTATTATATTTTATTTATATTCATTTAATACTTTTAAAACTTAACAAATGGATTAATGTGAGTATGTCAACATTATCTTGAATGTGGAAAAACTAAAGTACTGAAAAGACTAAGTGATGTCTTAGATTATACATTTAGTTGGAACTAGAGTCAAAATTGAAAGGTGTTCTAACACTGTAGTTATCACCTCTGGTTCCTAGGCTGTACTGACAACAAATACCACAGAACTGTTTTGCTTTGAAAAACTAATAATTGTTTATAAATAATTTAATAAGTAGTGTTATTAATAACTTAAAGTAAAGAAGGATTGAGTATTCATGAGGTTTTCTATCAGTTATCATTATTCTCTAACAAACTATCCCAAAGTATCGTGGCTTAAAACAACAGTTTATTATTTCTTACAATTTTGTTGGTTGACTGGGAAGTTCTTTTGTTGGTCTCTTCTGGGCAACCTCATATCCCTGGATTTTTTCAAACCGAAGGTTTCCCTAGTTGGAAGATACAAAATAGCCTCACTCATAGATCGGACAATTGATCTACTACCTGTCAGCTGTAGTGTCTTGGTACACTTCCACATGATACATCAACTGCAAGGTGATCCTGGAGCAGCATTCCAAGAAGGCAAAGAGAGAAGCCATAAAGCTTTAAGGCCTGGGAACTGAAATTTACACAATTCATTTCTGCTGCATTCTTTTGGGCAAAGCAAGTCACAAGCCAGACTACATTCAGAGGGTTGGGAAATGGATTCCCCTGCTTGATGAGCAGCAAAGCATTTGTGACCATAGTTAGTCTAAGATGTTAGTAAATCCAGTATTTGTTTTAAGTGATCTTTTTAAATCATTAAAATTCTTAATTATTCACATATTTACATTATACTAGGACAATTCACATTTCCTGTAAATGTATTTTGGATACATACTCTTTGCTATTCTTACATGATTGTGTTCCTCTATAGTTTGGCATGTTATATAAAAGTTTTAGTATTACTATAGTATTTCTATTAGAGCATATAAAATAAAGCATTTAAAATATTAAAATATTCATTTTAATTATTGTTTACCATAATTATTGTAAATGTATTCTTCTTTTTTAGAATGGCACTTATTTTTATGCTGCTTTAGACCAAGGTTGAAAGATATATTTAAATTTATTTCTATTTTTAATCTAGAATGCAACTAATGAACTCACTAAACAGTCATCAAATGTGAAGTCTTTGAAATTTGAACTCCTAGCAAAAGAAGAACACATAAAGGAAATGCATGAAAAGTATGGTCTTTGTATTTCTAGCCATTGTATTTGGTGCCACCTAGTGGCATCCAATTCTATTAAACGTACCCTAAGAAACTGCTAATGTTAATGTTTTCCTTCCCTAGTTCATATTTAAACCTACATAAGATGAAAGTTTAAGGAATACTATGTATAGCATGATTAATGGCAAGCTATTTAGTTTTTTTATTAGAATAAGGATTAAGTTAAATTTCCCTTATTAAACATATTTAATTTTGAATAAATACAAATTAATGGCTTCAAGACTATGAATGAAAAACTTTACAATGTGGCAGTTATTTGACCCCCCCCAAATATATAGATTAGTATTTGTATTGGATTTAATGCCTAAACTTATGAAGCTAAGGTATAAAAAGGAAAGTTTTGTTTGTGTTTAAAATAACTGGAGGTTATGAAAGTTTGTACTTTTTGTGTTTATCAGTAAAAAGATTTTAAATGCTGTATCCCACTGAATCAAAATTATTTTCATTCTGTATCTTTCAGAGCTACACTATTGCTTAGAAATAGTAAGGTGTTTAGATAGAATTCCAGTTGTCTCTGATACATTTAAGATATAGGTATCTCACAAACACACCTGTAGACCTCATTATAAGTGAAGAGCACTTAGAAGTGATATGAGTAGATAAAAGTCTTAGACAAAAAGATTGGTTAATTTTTTAACTGATAATATTTTGAAGTTTATTTATTAAGAGTAAGTCTTGCTTATTGTTTAACAGGGCTCTCAATTAACACTCTTTGAATTCTGGCTTCCCTACCTACTAGGCCTATGCCTAAATTCAATAATATTAAATTAGGTTCTTTTGAGGAATAAATGAGCTAATACACGTAAAGCACTTACAACAGTGACTGGAACATTGTAAGTCTTCGATACATGTTAGCTATTGTCATTCTTATTTTAGTAGCAGTAGCAGCAGCAGCAGCAGCAGCAGTAGTGGTTCTCACAGCATCTACCATTTTATACTTAATATTTCATCAACTGTGCTAAACAGATGTGTGGATTGAATCTCAAATTATATTAAATTAGAAGATATTATGGCTAATTTAGTTTCATTACAAGAGTTTACATTTGTTTATTGAAGTATTAGATTTTTTCTTATTGTTATGCTTTTGATTATCTTTATATATCACTTTGATTTTTTACAGCAATGTAAAAATGTGATTTAAATGAAATAGCTCTAAGTTTTCATAAGTGTTATTAATTTTTTTCATTTCTTATATTTTTGTTTTAATACATATATGTAATTGTATAATTACCAAGTCACAACTATAGATTTTACAAGTGCTCAAAATATTAGAAGAACAATATCTTATCCAATGCAATTCATTTTACTAATTTACAGTGTCAATATCACATAACATTTAAAAATTAACAGTAGGTATAATATTGGATAAAATGTAAGATATCACCACTGTTAAGGTATTTTCTGTCACTCTTGATGTTACCTTTTTTTTTTTCAAGGATGTCTCGAATGGAGAGGGATATAACTATGAAAAGACATTTGATAGAGGACTTGAAATTTCGACAGAAAGTGAATTTGGAAAGTAATGAGAGTTTTAGTGAAATGTTACAAAATCTTGATAAAAAGGTATCAATTTTTATCTTAACTGACACTAAAAATATCACATCCTGTTGTATTTACTCTCTTACCACAAATATTTAGTCCTAATAAACGTATAGAAAATATTCATAGGATATGTATTTACTGTTACAAAGTAACACTCTTTGCTCTGAAAGTACATTATTTATTTTAAAATTCAAGTCTCTAAAACCTCATACATAATATGGCCACACATTCTGTTTCTATTTATAAATATCCCATGAGAAGATTAAAAATCCTCAGTATTTCTAGGATCCTTTTTTACTTTTTATTCAGTATTTCATTTTATTTAAAACTATAACTTGTGATAGAATCAAGCTTGTATTTCTTAGGGAAAACTTGATTACCAATAACGATCAGAAGTTCTTTAAAAATGTACTTTCTTTTTAGATACCCTTAATGCATTTTACATGGGAAGGGAGTTGTACCTGCAAAGGGAGTTGTAGTTAAAGTAGTTATGTAATATGTGACCCCAAACTAGAAGGTTTTTTTTTTTAAAGATGCTATTTTCACAACTCATAAAGCACCCTGTGCTTTGGCATTCACTAAATGTTATGCACACCTGAGAGAACATCTCCTTTACTTTCCTTGTTGAAAATGAAAATTTAAGTATCTGTTAGGTCAAATGGATTTAAGAAAGAAACTTTTACATGAGCATGACGAATCCATATGGATTTTCTTTCTCTTCTCTTCCATGCCGCTGTGCAAGTTAAAATCACTTCCTATAGGCTTTTTCAATGTTATCCTTTCAATTTTGCTATTTTTTTAACTTCAATAATAATTTCCTACATAGCCGTGGAATCTTTATGTAAGTAACATTTATATTTAGTGGCATTAAACTGAAAAACTACTTTTTCTGTTATGCTTTGAGATACATATTATATATCTTATAAATAAGCAATGTATGTATATACTATTATTTTATTTCATCAAAAAGGGTATGCAATACTTATTTTAGAGAATACAATGGAAAGTTAACTATAACTTGGCTTGTTTCAGAATCAGAACAATCATCTCCTGCCTTAGGAAGTTTAAGTTAGTAATTAATGGATATGTAGTTAACATTAATATTGTGTTATTGGGTGCAAGGATATACATACCAGTATTCATTTAGTTTGTGTGCAATTTTGGGTTTTGTTACTGATTTAAGGATTGTTACTTTCATTCATAATATGAGTTCTGTAAGTATAATACTTGAATTTGATAGCGTTATGAGAAAATAAATGGAAGTAGACTCATTCACTCATTTAGTTTCTGCTGGAACAAATACAGTATATTACTAGAATGCCTTTAACAATAATAATTACCTTTATGCTTTTAATGTAGGTAAAGACATTAACTGAAGAATGTTCCAACAAGAAGATATCAATTGATTCACTAAAGCAAAGACTTAATGTTGCTGTAAAAGAAAAGTCACAGTATGAACAGATGTATCAGAAATCTAAAGAGGAGTTAGAAAAAAAGGTATGCTTTTAAAAAGATAATTTGAGCTTAGAGATGGAATATAATGGTGTTTGTTTCATTGTTAACATTGTTGATTTTTTTCCTTCCCCAAACCACAAGCTAGTTAAACACTTCAAATAAGTGCAAAGAGGATTTGTATCTCTACATGAAACACTAAACATTTGTTTAACATTAAAGATATTTCTGTATTAGAGAAAACAGGTTTTGTTTGTCTTGATAGTTTTTAAGAAATGAAAACTATTATTGAACACTGGTATTTATACAAGTAGATATAAATTTTGTAGGCCCACTCAAACTTTCAAACTAAATGTTTCCATGTTATGTAGAGCATCTTTGGGGGTCTAAAATAGCTTCCATGCTTTTAATTATTTATAATCTTTAAAAATCATAAACTAATTTTGATGATAAGTATATGAGAATGTGTACTTAGGATGTTTTATTGAAAATTAATGAAAATAATCATTAATTTTACCCAAATAATAAATACATATATAGAGAGAATAATAAAATATTTTCCTTATTTGACATGTATAACTAACTTTTCCAAATCTGTTTATAAAATATCTTTTATTTTATGACTGCTGATCTTTTGCAGGATCTCAAGCTTACTCTCCTAGTATCAAGAATAAGTGAGACTGAATCTGCAATGGCAGACATTGAAACAGCAGCATCTAAGCAGCTTCAAGGATTAGCATTGCAAAGTGAACAGGTTCTAGAAGGTGCACAGAAGACATTGCTGTTAGCCAATGAAAAAGTGGAAGAGTTCACCAAATTCGTGAAGGTTAGAATTACTTGTCGTTTACTAACTTGTACTTTACTTTAGGCAGAGTAGGCAGTAGCTTACTTGAGATGATTTAGGGAATAAAGTTTCTTTCTGCTTTCGTAACACACAAAACATCTTCTCCTACCCTATTTATCACATTGCTAATAATTCCTGCATAAAGAATTTATTTTTATAGTTTGAATTTAAAATTTTCTACCATCTTAATATTTCTTTCTTAATATCAATTTAGTTATGAAATGGTAGTAGTCAAGTCATCTGGACAGGTTTTAAGTTGAAAGAATTAAGCCATTCCCGCTCTACTCTCCTTTTGAAAATTGTTCAAGCAGGAACAACCAGAAACTTCCTCAGTGTTCAGTGATGCTAAGAGACATCTGAAGCCCAGGCCACAAACTGTGAAGACATGGGATAGGCAGAGGAATGGCACATGACAAGCAGAACAAAGAGAAGACAAACTCAAGTATCTGCAGAGGTGTACTATCTAGAAATTATCTAAAAGCTAAAGAGCCCTAGAAAGCCTTCATTCCCCTAGACTTAGAAGTTAATAACATTTTATGCCACTATTAAGAGTACTCCACTTAGAGGAAATTCCTTACTTTGCTTCTTTGGAAATCATAGATACCTTGGGAGTTTTCTCATTTTAAAAATATCTACAAAATGAATTGATAAAACATTTTATCTCCTTTATCTCTTTTAATGAATATTTCAACTGGTGTGAAGTCAAGCCAATAATGCCTGTCTCTGAGGATCCTAAATGATTGCAAAGTATTAATTTTAGTAAATGTAATTTACCTTTTCCAGATTCAAAACATTTTTTCTAAATGCTTGTTGAATTCACTGTTTAACTTATAGTGAACACTTTCATTAAATATTGTGACTTATACGCTGCTGGTGGGAATGTAAATTAGTTCAGCCACTATGGAAAGCAGTTTGGAAATTCTCAAAAAGTGAAAAACAGAACTACCATTTGACCCAGCAATCCCATTATTGGGTACATAACCAAAATAATAGAAATCCTTCTATCATAAAGATACATGCATGCATATGTTCATTGCGGCACTGTTAACAATAGCAAAGATATGGAATCAACCTAAATGCCCATCAACAATAGACTAGATTAAGAAATTGTGGTACATATACACCATAGGATACTACACAGCCATAGAGAAGAATGAGATCAAGTCCCTTGCAGCAACTTGAATGGAGCTGGAGGTCATTATCCTAAGTGAACTAACACATGAAGAAAAAACTAACACCACATGTTCTCACTTATAAGTGGAAGCTAAACATTGAGTGCACATGGACACAAAGAAGAGAACAATAGACATTGGGGCCTACTTGAGGGTGAGGGTGGGAGGAGTGTGAGAATTGAAAAACTACCTATTGGGTACTATGTTTATTGCCTGGGTGATGAAATAATATGTACATCAAACCCCTGCAACACAAAATTTATCTACAGAACCAACCTGCACATGTATCCCTGAAACTAAAATAAAAGCTATATATATAGAGTCATTATTTTACTCATGAGGTAGAACCATTTTTATTATGAGTATTACCTTCATAAACCTTGGTTTTTGTTTTATATTCAACTTAGCATTTTGTGGAGCTTTTGGCTAAGATATAAAATATGAAATATATAATTATGAGATTTATTCAAAATGCTAATCATTGTTTTTCCTTGAAATACTCTTTGAATGTGGCACTTTAAAAAAGAAGGATGAATGAGAATCAGTTTTCACAATAGAAAAATTAATTTCATGACTGTATATCTGATTATCATATTCTAGATGAAGCTTCATGACTTCCATGATAAGGTAAATGGGTATATTTCTCCATACAAAGTGGTTTAGCAAAAATTATCTTTAAGAAACTTTTCTTTTTTTTCTCTTTTTTTTTGAGACGGAGTCTCGCTCTGTCGCCCAGGCTGGAGTGCAGTGGCACAATCTCGGCTCACTGCAAGCTCCGCCTCCCAGGTTTACGCCATTCTCCTGCCTCAGCCTCCCGAGTAGCTGGGACTACAGGCGCCCGCCACTGCGCCCGGCTAATTTTTTTCTATTTTTAGTAGAGACGGGGTTTCACCGTGTTAGCCAGGATGGTCTCGATCTCCTGACCTCATGATCCGCTCGTCTCGGCCTCCCAAAGTGCTGGGATTACAGGCTTGAGCCACCACGCCCGGCAAGAAACTTTTCTTTATATCCAATGATATAAATAGTATTTAATGATGAAGTGAGTATCTAAACTGTAATTATTCAAGGGTAACATTAGTCCTTCATATTGTTCATCAACAATGATATTGAGTAGATGTCTTAATAGATAAATTCAGGATTGCTGTGGTTTCATGACTTTTTTTTTTTTTTTTTTTGAGACGGAGTCTCGCTCTGCCGCCCAGGCTGGAGTGCAGTGGCCGGGTCTCAGCTCACTGCAAGCTCCGCCTCCCGGGTTCACGCCATTCTCCTGCCTCAGCCTCCCGAGTAGCTGGGACTACAGGCGCCCGCCACCTCGCCCGGCTAGTTTTTTTGTATTTTTAAAGTAGAGACGGGGTTTCACCGTGTCAGCCAGGATGGTCTCGATCTCCTGACCTCGTGATCCGCCCGTCTCTGCCTCCCAAAGTGTTGGGATTACAGGCTTGAGCCACCGCGCCCGGCCAAATAAAGGGCCACCAGTAAATTAATGCCAAAACCATATATTGATGGCAAAGACTGGATATTTGGATCTTAAGAAAGGCATGATTATCATCTTTCTTTTCCTTGTACATATGGCTCTAGGTCTAGGCAGAAATGCTTAGGACCCACCATCTGAAGCAGCATATCATCAATGACTCCCTAAATACTACCACATTAGGTGCATTAGATCAATGCTTCCTCCTGTTTAAATACTTAAGACCTTCCATAACTGGGTGTTATCCTGCTGAAGTCTAATCTTTTCCACTACTCTTTCACCCATATTGTGCTTATTCCTGCCTTTACTCAAGTTTTCTTTCTCACCCAAAATGCCTTCCCCTCTTTGTTCTCTCCTTCAGATTTAACTCTGGGCCTTCCTCTGTCATGAATCTGCCCTTTAACTCTGTAGTTGATAGAGCCCAACTCTGCCATTTACTAACTCTCTGACTTCAGGATAGTGACTGAATCCTCTGTGCCTCAGTTTCCCCATCTGTAGAATGAGTTTAATAATGGAACATAAGCGAAGTGAGGATTTAAATAAGTTATCATAGCTAAAGATCAGAACAGTGCCTAATTGCTATCTCAGTATCAACTATTATTATCAGTAGTAGTAATAGCAGTAGTAGTACGGCTCTGACTCATCTCCTGAACATTTATTATATGTACATTAACACAATCATAAACTGATATTTTTCTTTCTGTTTCAAATAAATTAAAGCCAACTTGAGGAAAGGAACATTGTCATTTGTTGTCTTCAGGGTACTGTTACATAACAGGGCTCATTAAATTTTTGAGGAATTGGTTTATATCTGCTTCAGGAATGGTACTGAACATATAGTCACCGCTCAAATGGAAAACTCTGTGAACAGTGAGAACTATGTGCATTCCTTAATGAGCAGAGTTAAGGAATGCACATAGTACCTACATGGAACATTATGATCACCAGGACTCATTCTGTGCAGAGCTTGTTAGGGTGTCATGTACACAAAAGTACTTAATAAATATTATTAGTAGTATTAATAGTAATAATGTTTGTTCTGGCCCTGTTGTGGAATCTATGTTCCCTTTAGTCTTTTCATTTATTCATAGGGCGCAACCAGATTATGGAAGAGGTGGAGTGGCCATCTGTTCTAGATCTAGTCTTGAATATGGAATTTGGCCCTGGGGTGAAATCAAGTACTTTGAGCATCTGGGCTGGATATATGTGGCAGAGCTGAGGCTTTGAATTCTTCTAATAACTGAATAAAACACACAAGGGAAATTTCTAGAAGTATTTGCTCAGTTTGACTCAGCCGTGATAGAGGCTTGTTAATGTGCCTGTATGTGAGAGTCATATGCCAGGCTCCATCTTTTCAGTGGATTTTGTTAGCTATGAAATAAATACCAGCCAAAAAACAATATTTAGCTGGAAGCATAAATGGTTTCATTATCAATATGTACTTGCTTTGGTAAGATTCAGTAAGATGCTTTTGGTATATAAATTTCTTGCTTCTTTAGCAAATACATTTGTGTAGCATTAGAATTTTATTTTTACACATACAATTGTTAATAACTTGGCACTTTTCTCTTAATTAAGATTTATAAATAGGTCTGTGATACAATTCAACTTGAATTAACTCTTTTCACCCTGTCATTATACTGAAAAAAGAAATGACAGCTGTGTTTAGAGAAAGGTTTCATAATACAAATGTTTCCTTATTTGGAAAACTTTAAAGTATGTAAATTATATCTCAATAAAGCTGTTTAAAAACCTGTTTTTTAAAAATTCATTTTTTTAAATCCCAAAAACCATGATGGCAATAGTGACCCCAGAGTATTTCAGCCACCAATTTTCACCTTCCTCACAATGTAATCTTACTAAAAAAAGTCCAAGCAATCCATAATGATTCAGTGAAACTAAAAGTTATATGTATCACAGACAAAGACTCATGATAAAGAGTGGAAAACTAAATCTAATAAGACAGAAATGGGATCGCTTACTGTATTTTCCACAAACATCATTGGTGACTGGTTACAATAAATTATAGTAATTGAAAAGTAAAGTAAATTAAGTTGATATGTATATCCAAAAAGCATTCATATTTTGACAATATCCTCAGATATTGGGATAATTCCTAGCTCATGATATCCCAAGAATTGCAAGAAAGCTGACATCAGTTTTTGGAAATTCAGTTAACATTTGTTGAATGCTTACTTTGTGCCATACAGTGTTTTTACTTACCTTGATAATAAGTGTTAGCTATGGATCAGTATTCAACTGATATGAGTAGAGTGACACTTTTTAAAACTTACAGTGTTTTTAGCAAATTATAATTTAAAGCATTTTTCAAAGCCCTTTGGGGGCTTTAGAGTTGCTCAGAGAGCAACTGAGCAGATTTTGAATTGGTAATAGAAGGCAATTTTGTAACAGATAAGAGGGAAGTAAAGATAAAAGCCAGATGGAAGTAGCACCCAGTGTTGAAAACAGGCTGATTTATTTATTTTAAAAAAGAGGAAAGTAAAGCTGAGACCCAACATGTAAATCCAAGGAAAGTGTGATCTTAAAAAAATAAAAAGTTAGCTTTGATATATGGGTGGAAGGTAAAACATTTCAGTGAACCTAGCACAGTGAAGGCTCTACTATATGTGAAAGATACACTTTGGAAGGGAAAATGATCATTCATGCATTATGAAGTATATTTCAACCAAACAACATACTATTTTCTAATAATCAGTGCATCGGAATTGAAGGTATATGGAATATATCATATAGTAACAACACTACTTATTATGTAGGCCACCTAGCATTGCTTATACTTCATTTAGGTACCTTTTTAATGACACTTACATGGTACATGAGGGTTGATCTTGGAATTCTGTATTATTCATACCTATTTAGAAATTCTGTTGGGATGAGTAAGATGTAGGAATGAATATTCAAATAGATCTCAGAAGCCAATTGGAACATATTAGAGTCACCCACCCAAATGATTTGTATCTCATTTTAGAATGCTAGTCATACAGCTTAGCACCCGGATTATTATCTTTGTCTCCAACACAATTCTGTTATGACTTATGGTGACTTCATATCCATGTAAGCCATCTAATCCCCTATTGGATATTCCCTTTCTATTCTTCAGCATCCTCATTTCCAGTGATTATTCCCATCATCATACCCCTGATCTATGGTTCTCAACTACGGATCACCACCTACCTTAGGGAGCATTTGGAAATGTATGTGTGTGCTTTATGTTACACTGACTGGTAGATGCTGCTAGCATTCAATACCCAGGAACCAGGGTGGTTAAAAGTTCTGCATTGGGAAGAAAAATCTCATACAGTGAAAGATTATCATTTTTCCCAAATGCCAAAAATGTTCCTACTAAGAAACACTACCCTTGGGCTTGTCATTACGAATAACTGAATTCCAAAATCTCCATTTCCAGCATTTTATTCTTTGACCACTATTTCTTTTTGTGCTCATAGTGCAACAATTTTTGACCTGATTATAACTCAAATTCACTGGCCTTACCACTTTTTCACTAATTACTACCACCCTCCTTCCCCTTGTGCCCTTACTTCTCTCCTCATGCAGCATGGATTCTATGTTGTATCATAGTCAGTTTCTTGCATACATCCTCAGCTTCGTCATATGTCCCTTTGTCATATTTATGTGGAAAAAACTCAAACCTACTTTATTTTGAATCTCTGCCTACTTCCCACCTGAACCCAAGGAAGTGAATGTGATTAAATAAAAACATAACCATACTGATTCATCTTCATTTAAACAGATCACCAAGAACTTCAGGTGGGCTCTCAGCACTATGTGATAATCCTATTACATAGTTCCAAGTGCATTCAGGCTCCACGTTTCCCAGTCATTCTGCTATCTTCTCAAACCTCCAGCATCCTCTGTTTAGCCACTCAACCTCAGCTGCTTCTTTCACTGAGAAAACAGAAGCAACCCAGAGATAATTTCCTCCTTTTTTCATTACCTTTATTTTTCACATTCCTCCCAAATCTGTACCCACATACAGTCCCTTCCCTCATGTTACTGGGAATGAACCATTTGCATGCCTGTCCAAAGCTAATAGCTCACTTTGCACACTGGATTTTATCTCCTCATATTCCCAAGGACTTTGGCTCTGTAGTTTCAACCCTACACTTTGTATCACCAATATTCCTTCTATATTAGATCACTTTCATTAGCAAACACACACCATTTACCAAAAAACAAACAAACAAAAACAAACAAAAAAAACAACAAAAAACAAACTCTTCATTTGACTCTGTGTCTCCTCTAACTGCTGACTCATTTTTCTCCTCCTTTATGTAGCAAAACACCTCAAAAGTGATACCTATTCTCCACCCACTTTCTTATCTTCCATTCTGTTTTGAACCTTCTCCAATTAGGCTTTCAATCTTATTACCCCTCCAAAGTAGTTTATTCAAAGTCACCAGTACCTCCATATTGCCCCATCTGTGTTCAGTTCTCAGTTCTTTTCTTATTTGAACCCTTGGGAACATTTGATATTGTTGATCACTCCTTCCTCCTTGAAGCACTTTTTTAAAGCCTTCCTTTACTACACTGTATTACTTTTCCTTATCACATTAGCTAATCTTCTCTGCCTTCTTTGCTAGTTCTCATTCTCTTCCTGACAGACACAAGTGTTGGAGTTTCCTAGGGTTCAGTCTTTATACCTTTCCTCTTCATTATCGATACTCAGTCTCTAGACAGTCTCTACCAACATTGTAATTTAAAATGCCATATTCTGACCTATGACTCCCTAATATGTATCTGTTCTCATCCTGTCCTTGAAAGATTTTTAAATCTTCCTGCCTAGTTGTGATTTTCATTTGAATGTCTAATAGGCATCTCAAACTTAACATGTACAAAAAAGTTGAAAAAAAAATTATTTTGCTTCTCCTAGCTTTTTTTCTCTATCTCAGAAAAATATTTTCACTAGTCATCCAGATGGTTAGGCTCCAAATCTGTAATCATCTTTGGGTCTTCCCTTTCTTTCACATTGCATTTCTAATACTTCAAATCTTGTCTGCTCCTGTTTGAAAATAGACCCAGGATTCTGCTACCTGTTACCACTGCTATGGTTACCATCATTTCTTGCTTGTACTTGTGCATTGGTCTCCTCCTTCAGCTCTTGATCCAGAACAGTCTTTTCTCCATCTGTTGGCAGAATTATCCTTTTAAAGTGGAAAACATGGCCAGGCACAGTGGCTTATGCCTATAATCCTAGCACTTTGGGAGGCCAAGGTGGGTGGATCACTTGAAGTCAGGAGTTCGAAACCAGCCTGGTCAACATGGTGAAACCCCATCTCTACTAAAATTACAAAAATTAGGCAGGTGTGGTGGCAGGCACCTGTAATCCCTGCTAGGAAGGCTGAGGCAGGAGAATTGCTTGAACCTGGGAGGCGGAGGTTGCAGTGAGCCAAGATCGCACCACTGCACTCTAGCCTGGGTGACAGAGTGAGACTCCACCTCAAAAAAAAAAAAGGGAAAATATCCAATCACTCCCTTGCTCTAGTCTCATGGCATGACTCCTTATTACTCAAGAAAATGGAAAACCTCGACTGCCTATAAAGGACTCCATGATTAATTTTATTGTTACTTCTGCAACTTTGCTTTCTACTACTTTTTACCTCACTATTCCACTTTAGTCTTTCTTTCTGACTGACTTTCTTGCTCTTTTTTGAACACTGCAGGCCTTCTTCTCTCTCAAGGTCTTTGTCCTCTTCTTCCATATATTCAAGCAGTTTGTCTTGTCACTTCTTGAGGTCTCTTTGCCCTGTCAAATTTCAAACATATGAAACAGTGGAAAACAAGCTAGTAAACCTGTAAGCTGGTTAAATCTAAATCATTGTTGACCTTAACGATTACAGTATTAGAAATGGGGGTAATGGGTTGGTTGGAAGAGTTAAGTTTGCTTTTTTCTTTGGTGGAACAATATGGAATATGAGAAACTCTAGATATTGATTCAAAATTAATATTAAATATATATTTGAAATATTTAAAGATGGCCATAAGAATAAAAATATTTAATTTGTAAAGAATATCATGGAAAAAGGAAATAAAGAAAGCTCCATCAGTGTAACACAAGCCAGGAAATAAAAAAGAAGGGAGAGAAGGAATGAGCAGGGAAAGAAGGAAGGGAGGGAGGGAACAATAAGAAAAATAGTAAATAGGCCGGGCGCGGTGGCTTACACCTGTAATCCCAGTACTTTGGGAGGCCAAGGCAGGCGGATCACGAGGTCAGGAGATTGAGACCATCCCGGCTAACATGGTGAAACCCCATCTCTACTAAAAATACAAAAAAATGCCAGGTGTGTTGGCAGGCGCCTGTAGTCCCAGCTACTCAGGAGGCTGAGGCAGGAGAATGGCGTGAACCCAGGAGGCGGAGCTTGCAGTGAGTCAAGATTGTGCCACTGCACTCCAGCCTGGGCGACAGAGCAAGACTCCGCCGCAAAAAACAAACAAACAAACAAACAAAAATAGTAAATAAAGAAGATAGAGGCCGGGTGCGGTGGCTCCCGTCTGTAATCCCAGCACTTTGGGAGGCCAAGGCGGGTGGATCACGAAGTCAGGAGCTCGAGACCATCCTGGCTAATATGGTGAAACCCCGTCTCTACTGAAAACACAAAAACATTAGCCCAGCATGGTGGCGGGCGCCTGTAGTTGCAGGTACTCCGGGGGCTGAGGCAGGAGAATGGCATGAACCCGGGAGGCAGAGCTTGCAGTGAGCCGTAGCTGTTCCTTAAATACAGATACACCTCATTTTATTGTGTCTGCTCTATTGCACTTCTTGGATACTGTGTTTTTTACAAATTGAAGATTTGTGGCACCCCTGCCTCAAGCAAATCTATCAGCTCTATTTTTTTTTTTCCCCATAGTGTGTGCTCACTTTGTGTCTCTGTGTCACATTTTGGTAACTATTGCAATATTTCAAACTTGCTCATTGTTATTCTATCTGTTATGGTGGTCTTTGATCATTAATCTTTGATGTTATTATTTTAATTGTTTTGAGGTGCCATGAGCTGAACCCATATTAATTAGGCAGTGAACTTGATAGATAAATATTTTGTGTGTTCTGACTGTTCCGCCCAACTGTCTTTTCCCCCATCTTACTCCCTCTCCCTGAGCCTCCTATTTCCTGAGACTCAACAATATTGCAGTCAGGCCAACTAATAATTCTATAGTGACCTCTAAGTGTTCAAATGAAAGGAAGAGTCACATATCTTTCACTTTGAACCAAAAGCTAGAAATCAGAAGCTAGAAAAACTTAGTGAGGAAGGCATGTCAAAAGCTGAGATAGGCTGAAACTAGGCCTTTTGCACCAAACAACCAAGTCATGAGTGCGAAGGAAAAGCTACTGAAGGAAATAAAAAATGCTACTTCATGAATACACAAATGATAAGACAGTGAAACAGCGTTATTGCTGATACCCAGAAAGTTTTAGTGGTCTGGATAAAAGATTAAACCAGTCACAACAGTTTCTTAAACCAAAGCTTAATCCAGAGAAAGGCCCTGTCTTCAGTTCTTCAAAGGATGAGAGAGGTGAGGAAGCAGCAGAAAACCTTGAAGCTACCTGAGGTTTAAGGAAGCCATCTACATAACCTAAAAATACAAGGTAAATCAGCAAGTGCTGTTGTAGAAGCTGCAGCAAGTTATCAAAGAGATATAGGTAAGATCACTGATGAAAATGACTACATTAAACAACATATTTTCTATGTAGACAAAACAGCCTTCTTTTGGAAGAAGATGGCATCTAGGAGAAAGCTGGAAAGGAGAAATCAATGTCTGGCTTCAAAGAACAGGCTGAGTCTCTTGTTAGGGGCTAATGCAGCTAGGGACTTTAAGTGGAAGTCAATGCTCACTTCACATTCCAAAAATCCTAGGACCCTTAAGAATTATGCTAAATCTACTGTGCCTGTGCTCTATAAATGGAACAGCAAAGCCTAAATGACAACACCTGTATTTGCAGCATGGTTTACTGAATATTTTAGGCCCACTGTTGAGACCTACAGCTTAGAAAAAAAGATTGCTTTCAAAATATTGCTGCTCGTTGACAATGCACCTAGTCATCCAAGAGCTTTGATGGAGATGTACATTGAGATTAATGCTGTTTTCATGCCTGCTAATATAGTATCCATTCTTCAGCTCATGGTTCAAGGAGTAATTTCAACTTTAAAGTTGAAGACTTAAAGTCTTATTATTTAAGAAATACATTTCACAAGGCATAGCTTCTGTACATAGTGATTCCTCTGATGGAGCTGGCCAAAGTAAATGGGAAACCTTCTGGAAAGGATTCACTATTCTAGATGCCATTTAAGAATATTAGTGATTCATGGGAGGAGGTCAAAATAGCATTAGCAGGAGTTTGGATGAAGTTGAATCCAACTTTCATGGATAACTTTGAGGGGTTCAAGACGTTAGTGGAGGAAGAAACTGCAGATGTGGTAGAAATAGCAAGTGAACTAAATTAGAAATGGAGCCCAATATGTGACTGAATTGCTGCAATCTCATGATAAAACCTGAATGGATGAGGAGTTGCCTTTTAGGGATGAGCAAAGAAAGTGGTTTCCTGAGATGAAATCTACTCCTGGTGAAAATGCTGTGAACATTGTTGAAATGACAGCAAAAGATTTAGAATATTCCATAAACTTAGTTGATAAAGCGGTGGCAGGGTTTGAGAGGATTGACTCCAGTTTTGAAAGAAGTTGTACTGTGGTAAAATGCTGCCAAACAGCAACACATGCTATAGAGAAATCTTTCATGAAAGGAAGAATCAATGAATATGGCAAGTTTCATTGTTGTCTTAAAGAAATTGCCACAGCCAGCCCAACCTTCAGCAACCATCACCCTAATTTGTCAGCAAATTAGGTCAACCTTGAGGCAAGACTCTCCACTGGCAAAGTTATTACAACGTGCTGAAGGCTCAGATGATCATTAGCATTTTTAGTAATAAATTATTTTTAGTTAATACATGTAAATTTCTTAGACATAATGCTGTTGAACACTTATAGTATAAACATAATTTTATATTCACTGGGAAACCAAAAACATTGTGTAACTCACTTTATTGTGATATTTGCTTTATTGTGGTGGTCTGAAGTGGAACCCACGATATGTCTGAAGTATGCCTGTATTTTAGTTATTAACCTCTATCAGATATGTGATTTGCAAATATTTGTCTTCCATTTTGTAGGTTGCCTTTTCACTGTTGTTTGCTGTGCAGAAGCTTTTTAGTTTGATAGAGTCCTACTTATTTATTTTTGATTATGTTGTCTTTGCTTTTGATGTCATTTCTAAAAAATCATTGCCCCAGACCAGTGTCATAGAGATTTTAAAAAATGTTTTCTTGTAGGAGTTTTTTGGTTTTTTTTTTTTTTTTTTTTTTAAGAGATGGGGTCTCACTCTGTTGCCCAGACTGGACTCTCAACTCCTGGACTCAAGCGTCTTCTAGTAATTTTATGCCTTCAGGTCTGATACTTAAGTCTTTGATCCCTCTTGAGCTGATTTTTGTGTGTGGTGTAAGAGGAGTCTAATTTCAATTTTTTTTTGCATTTGGATATCCAGTTATCCAGCACCGTTTATTGGAGAGACTATCCTTTCACCATTATGTGTCACCCTTGTCGACTATATGTGTGGATTTATTACTGGGTTCTCTATTCTGTTCTATTGGTCTATATGTCTGTCTTTATGCCAGTATCATGCCACAGTGAGAACACATCACACTTGTCAGGATGGCAGCTATTTAAAAAAAGATAAGAAGTGTGAGTGAGGATGTGGTGTAATTGGACCCTTTGTACACTGTTGGTGGGAATGCAAAGTGGTGCAGCTGCTATGGAAAACAGTGTGGAGATTTGTGCAAAGGTTAAAAAGAGAACCACCATTGGACTTAGCAATCCCACTTCTGGGTATTTATCCAAAAGAAGTGAAATCGTGATGTTGAATGGATGTTAGGACACCTGTGTTCATTGCAGGACTAGTCACAACAGCCAAGATGTAGAAACAATCTATTTCTTTTTTTTTTTTTTTCAGATGTTAGTTCTGAGTGTCCACTGTTTATTTGTTGTTCTTTTTATTTTTTTTTTATTTTTTTATTTTTTTATTATTATACTTTAAGTTCTAGGGTACATGTGCACAAAGTGCAGGTTTGTTACATATGTATACATGTGCCATGTTGGTGTGCTGTACCCATTAACTCGTCATTTACATTAGGTATATCTCCTAATGCTATCCCTCCCCCCCGTCCCCTCCCCACAATAGGCCCCGGTGTGTGATGTTCCCCTTCCCGAGTCCAAGTGATCTCATTATTCAATTCTCACCTATGAGTGAGAACATGCGGTGTTTGGTTTTCTGTTCTTGCGATAGTTTGCTGAGAATGATGGTTTCCAGCTGCATCCATGTCCCTACAAAGGACACGAACTCATCCTTTTTTATGGCTGCATAGTATTCCATGTTGTGTATGTGCCACATTTTCTTAATCCAGTCTGTCACTGATGGACATTTGGGTTGATTCCAAGTCTTTGCTATTGTGAATAGTGCTGCAATAAACATACGTGTGCATGTATCTTTATAGTGGCATAATTTATAATATTTTGGGTATATACCCAGTAATGGGATGGCTGGGTCAAATGGTATTTCTAGTTCTAGATCCTTGAGGAATCCACACTGTTTTCCACAATGGTTGAACTAGTTTACAGTCCCACCAACAGTGTAAAAGTGTTCCTATTTCTCCATATCCTCTGCAGCACCTGTTGTTTCCTGACTTTTTTAATGATCGCCATTCTGACTGGTGTGAGATGGTATCTCATTGTGGTTTTGATTTGCATTTCTCTGATGGCAAGTGATGATAAGCATTTTTTCATGTGTCTGTTGGCTGTATGCATGTCTTCTTTTGAGAAGTGTCTGTTCATATCCTTTGCCCAATTTTTAGTGGGGTTGTTTGCTTTTTTCTTGTAAATTTGTTTGAGTTCTTTGTAGGTTCTGGATATTAGCCCTTTGTCAGATGAATAGATTGCAAAAATGTTCTCCCATTCTGTAGGTTGCCTGTTCACTCTGATGGTAGTTTCTTTTGCTGTGCAGAAGCTCTTTAGTTTAATTAGATCCCATTTGTCAATTTTGGCTTTTGTTGCCATTGCTTTTGGTGTTTTAGACATGAAGTCCTTGCCCATGCCTATGTCCTGAATGGTATTACCTAGGTTTTCTTCTAGGGTGTTTATAGTTTTAGGTGTAATATTTAAGTCTCTAATCCATCTTGAATTAATTTTCGTGTAAGGAGTAAGGAAAGGATCCAGTTTCAACTTTCTACTTATGGCTAGCCAATTTTCCCAGCACCATTTATTAAATAAGGAATCCTTTCCCCATTTCTTGTTTTTTTCAGGTTTGTCAAAGATCAGATGGCTGTAGATGTGTGATATTATTTCTGAGGGCTCTGTTCTGTTCCATTGGTCTATATGTCTGTTTTGGTACCAGTACCATGCTGTTTTGGTTACTGTAGCCTTGTAGTATAGTTTGAAGTCAGGTATTGTGATGCCTCCAGCTTTGTTCTTTTGGCTTAGGATTGTCTTGGAGATGCGGGCTCTTTTTTGGTTCCATATGAACTTTAGAGCAGTTTTTTCCAATTCTGTGAAGAAAATCATTGGTAGCTTAATGGGGATGGCATTAAATCTATAAATTACCTTGGGCAGTATGGCCATTTTCTCGATATTGACTCTTCCTATCCATGAGCATGGTATGTTCTTCCATTTGTCTGTGTCCTCTTTTATTTCACTGAGCAGTGGTTTGTAGTTCTCCTTGAAGAGGTCCTTTACATCCCTTGTAAGTTGGATTCCTAGGTATTTTATTCTCTTTGAAGCTATTGTGAATGGGAGTTCATTATGATTTGGCTCTCTGTTTGTCTGTTACTGGTGTATAAGAATGCTTGTGATTTTTGCACATTGATTTTGTATCCTGAGACTTTGCTGAAGTTGCTTATCAGCTTAAGGAGATTTTGGGCTGAGACGATGGGGTTTTCTAAATATACAGTCATGTCATCTGCAAACAGGGACAATTTGACTTCTTCTTTTCCTAACTGAATACCCTTGATTTCTTTCTCTTGCCTGATTGCCATAGCCAGAACTTCCAACACCATGTTGAATAGGAGTGGTGAGAGAGGGTATCCCTGTCTTGTGACAGTTTTCAAAGGGAATGCATCCAGTTTGTGCCCATTCACTATGATATTGGCTGTGGGTCTGTCATAAATAGCTCTTATTATTTTGAAATACGTTCCATCAATACCGAATTTATTGAGCGTTTTTAGCATGAAGGGCTGTTGAATTTTGTCAAAGGTCTTTTCTGCATCTATTGAGATAATCATGTGGTTTTTGTCTTTGGTTCTGTTTATATGCTGGATTACATTTATTGATTTGTGTATGCTGAACCAGCCTTGCATTCCAGGGATGAAGCCCACTTGATCATGGTGGATAAGCTTTTTGATGTGCTGCTGGATTCGGTTTGCCAGTATTTTATTGAGGATTTTTGCATCGATGTTCATCAGGGATATTGGTCTAAAATTCTCTTTTTTTGTTGTGTCTCTGCCAGACTTTGGTATCAGGATAATGTTGGCCTCATAAAATGAGTTACAGAGGATTCCCTCTTTTTCTATTGATTGGAATAGTTTCAGGAGGAATGGTACCAGCTCCTCCTTGTACCTCTGGTAGAATTCAGCTGTGAATCCGTCTGGCCCTGGACATTTTTTGGTTGGTAGGCTATTAATTATTGCCTCAATTTCAGAGCCTGCTATTGGTCTATTCAGGGATTCAACTTCTTCCTGGTTTAGTCTTGGGAGAGTGTAAGTGTCCAGGAAATTACTCATTTCTTCTAGGTTTTCTAGTTTATTTGCGTAGAGGTGTTTATAGTATTCTGTGATGGTAGTTTGTATTTCTGTGGGGTCGGAGGTGATATCCCCTTTATCATTTTTTATTGCGTCTATTTGATTCTTCTCTCTTTTTTTCTTTATTAGTCTTGTTAGCAGTCTATCAATTTTGTTGATCTTTTCAAAAAACCAGCTCCTGGATTCATTGATTTTTTGGAGGGTTTTTTGTGTCTCTATCTCCTTCAGTTCTGCTCTGATCTTGGTTATTTCTTGCCTTCTGCTAGCTTCTGAATGTGTTTGCTCTTGCTTCTCTAGTTCTTTTAATTGTGATGTTAGGGTTTCAATTTTAGATCTTTACTCCTTTCTCTTGTGGGCGTTTAGTGCTATAAATTTCCCTCTACACACTGCTTTAAACGTGTCCCAGAGATTCTGGTATGTCGTATCCTTGTTCTCATTGGTTTCAAAGAACATCTTTATTTCTGCCTTCATTTCGTTATGGACCCAGTAGTCATTCAGGAGCAGGTTGTCCAGTTTCCATGTAGTTGAGCGGTTTTGATTGAGTTTCTTAGTCCTGAGTTCTAGTTTGATTGCACTGTGGTCTCAGAGACAGTTTGTTATAATTTCTGTTCTTTTACATTTGCTGAGGAGTGCTTTACTTCCAACTATGTGATCAATTTTGGAATAAGTGCTATGTGGTGCTGAGAAGAATGTATATTCTGTTGATTTGGGGTGGAGAGTTCTATAGATGTCTATTAGGTCTGCTTGGTGCAGAGTTGAGTTCAATTGCTGGATATCCTTGTTAACTTTCTGTCTCGTTGATCTGTCTAATGTTGACAGTGGGGTGTTAAAGTCTCCCATTATTATTGTATGGGAGCCTAAGTCTCTTTGTGAGTCTCTAAGGACTTGCTTTATGAATCTGGGTGCTCCTCTATTGGGTGCATATATATTTCGGATAGTTAGCTCTTCCTGATGAATTGATCCCTTTACCATTATGTAATGGCCTTCTTTGTCTCTTTTGATCTTTGATGGTTTAAAGTCTGTTGTATCAGAGACTAGGATTGCAACCCGTGCTTTTTTTTGTTTTCCATTTGTTTGGTAGATCTTCCTCCATGCCTTTATTTTAAGCCTATGTGTGTGTCTGCGTGTGAGATGGGTCTCCTGAATACAGCAAACTGATGGGTCTTGACTCTTTATCCAATTTGCCAGTCTGTGTCTTTTGATTGGACCATTTAGTCCATTTACATTTAAGGTTAATATTGTTATGTGTGAACTTGATCCTGTCATTATGATATTAGCTGGTTATTTTGCTCATTAGTTGATGCTGTTTTTTCCTAGCATTGATAGTCTTTACATTTTGGCATGTTTTTGCAATGGCTGGTACCTGTTGTTCCTTTCCATGTTTAGTGCTTCCTTCAGGATCTCTTGTAGGGCGGCCTGGTGGTGACAAAATCTCTCAGCGTTTGCTTGTCTGTAAAGTATTTGATTTCTCCTTCACTTATGAAACTTAGTTTCGCTGGATATGAAATTCTGGGTTGAAAATTCTTTTCTTTAAGAATGTTGAATATTGGCCCCCACTCTCTTTTGGCTTGCAGTTTCTGCTGAGAGATCTGCTGTTAGTCTGATGGGCTTCCCTTTGTGGGTAACCCAACCTTTTTCTCTGGCTGCCCTTAACATTTTTTCCTTCATTTCAACTTTGGTGAATCTGACAATTCTGTGTGTCTTGGAGTTGCTCTTCTCGAGAAGTATCTTTGTGGCATTCTCTCTATTTCCTGAATTTGAAAGTTTGCCTGTCTTACTAGGTTGGGGAAGTTCTCGATGATATCCTGCAGAGTGTTTTCCAACTTGGTTCCATTCTCCCTGTCACTTTCAGGCACACCAATCAGACGTAGATTTGGTCTTTTCACATAATCCTATATTTCTTGGCGGCTTTGTTCATTTCTTTTTACTCTTTTTTCTCTACATTTCTCTTCTCGCTTCATTTCATTCATTTAATCTTCAATCGCTGATAATCTTTCTTCCAGTTGATCGAGTCAGTTACTGAAGCTTGTGTATTTGTCATGTAGTTCTCGTATCATGGTTTTCATCTCTATCAGTTCTTTTAAGGTCTTCTGTGCATTGATTATTCTAGTTATCCGTTCATCCATACTTTTTTCAAGGTTTTTAGTTTCTTTGCGCTGGTTACATAGTTCCTCCTTTAGCTTTGAGAAGTTTGATCGACTGAAGCCTTCTTCTCTCAACTCGTCAAAGTCATTCTCCGTCCAGCTTTGTTCCATTTCTGGCAATGAGCTGTGTTCCTTTGGAGGGGGAGATGTACTCTGTTTTTTTGAATTTCCAGCTTTTCTGCACTGTTTTTTCCCCATCTTTGTGGTTTTATCTGCCTTTGGTCTTTGATGATGGTGATGTACTGATGGGGTTTTGGTGTGGGTGTCCTTTCTGTTTGTTAGTTTTCCTTCTAACAGTCAGGACCCTCAACTGTAGGTCTGTTAGAGTTTGCTTCAGGTCCACTCCAGACCCTGTTTCCCTGGGTATCAGCAGGGAGGCTGCAGAAGAGAGAATATTGCTGAACAGCGAGTGTTGCTGTCTGATTCTTGCTCTGGAAACTTCGTCTCTGGGTGTACCCAGCTGTGTGAGGTGTGATGTGTCGGTCTGCACCTAGTGGGGGATGTCTCCCAGTTAGACTACTCAGGAGTCAGGGACCCACTTAAGCAGGCAGTCTGTCCATTTTCAGATCTCAACCTCTGTGCTGGGAGAACCACTGCTCTCTTCAAAGCTGTCAGTCAGGGACTTTTACATCTACAGAAGTTTCTGCTGCTTTTTGTTTAGCCAAAACAATCTAAATGTCCATCAAGAGATGAATGGATAAAGAAAATGTTGTATAAACAACAATTGATTACTACCCTTAAACAAAGAAGGAAATTCTGCAATATGCGACAACATGGATAAACTTGGACAGCATTATGCTCAGTGAAAAAAAGCCAGTTACAGAAAGACAAGTGCTGCATGGTTCCACTTCTATGAGTTTTTACGATAGCCAAATTTATAGAATCGAAGAGTGGAATGGTGTTTAGAAGAGATTGGGGCGACTGAGAAATGGGGAATTTTTAATTAATAGGCATAAAGTTTCAAGCAAGATGAATAAGCTCTAGAGATTTGCTGTACAACATTGTGCATATAGTCAACAATGATATACACTTAAAATTTTGTTAAGAGAGTAGGTCTCATGCTAAGTATTCTTATCACAATAAAATAAGAAGAAAAGAAAAATTCATGAAGGAAATAATTTACTCTAGAGAGAGCAAAAAAGATAGAATTACATGACTGGTATAAATCCAAATATACCAATAACTACAATATAAATAATAGAGCTGAAATGTATCTTTTGAACAAAGAGGAAAGAAGACAGACTATGATAGAAAACAGATGCACTTAAAATATAGTTATCCAAAAGCTTTAAAAATGAAAGAATTTAAAAATATGTTATCCTGGGACTAGCTTGTACCACAACAGCCAGTTTTGTATGTCTCTTCCCAACTTCTTATTCATGTTGGTTGCTTGAAATCAATCATGGTACGTATATTTATTTCACAGAAATTGGCCAGGCATCGTGGGTTCATGCTTGTAATCCCAACACTTTGCAAGGCCAAGACAGGATGATCACTTGAGCCTAGGAATTCAAGACTCTACTGAGCTATGATTACACCACTGCATTTCAGCCCAGGTGACACAGCAAGATCCCATCTCTGAAAAATAAAAAAAAAATCTGTACCACAAAAATCAACAAACATTACAAGTCATGCTCTTCCCCCAACATCCAAAGAACTGATTTACCAGCACACAACTAAGTATACATCAGATAAATGCTAAAAAAAGAATATATAGCAATATTATTCCAAGACGAAATTAATGGCAAAAAGCATTAGGAATGACAAAATGGATAGTTTGTAAAGAAAATGTAGAAATTATGAATGTTTATGTATCTGACAACATGTTAAGCAAAATTTGATGGAAATTCAAAAAAGAAATTGATGAATCCTTAGGTGTATTTACTGTCCTGCAGTATATTTAATATGTACTATACTCAGAAATCAATAACTCAAGTAGAGAAAACGTAAGGCTACTTTCTTTTTAAAGCCATGTGGAACATTCACAGAAACTGCTTACATCTTAAGCCACAAAATTTAACAAATTCAAAAACAGAAAAATTGTTTTAGCTATCTGCCTTGAACATGGTGTAATACAACTGTGATTTAACAAAATAAGTGGCCAAAATGTATCTGTCCACTTAAAAATTGTAAACCCTTCTATCTGATTTAGGGTTAAGGAAGAAATAAAAAGTGAGTTTGTGAACTGTTTCAAATTAAACAGCAGTGAGAATATTAAAACCTTTGTAATTCAGCCAAAATATAACTTTGAACTTTAGATATTAGAAAAATAATACAGGCTGGGCGCAGTGGCTCACGCCTGTAATCCCAACACTTTGGGAGGCCGAGGCGGGCGGATCACGAGGTCAGGAGATCAAGACCATCCTGGTTAACATGGTGAAACCCCATCTCTACTAAAAGTACAAATAAATAAATAAATATATAAATAAATAAAACTTAGCCGGGCGTGGTGGCAGGCGCCTGTAGTCCCAGCTACTCGGGAGGCTGAGGCAGGAGAATGGCGTGAACCTGGGAGGCAGACCTTGCAGTGAGCCGAGATTGCGCCACTGCACTCCATCCTGGGCGACAGAGTGAGACTCCGTCTCAATAAATAAATAAATAAATAAATAAATAAATAAATAAATAAAGATGATAATACAAAGGAAATGTAATCAAGGAGAAGTACATAGGAATCTTAAGCTATGTGTATAATACACAAAAACAAATTGGTTAAGCCATTGCCTAGACAGGGAGCCAAGCCGGCAACCTTGCCAGAGCCCAGCCTCTGGCCCTGCCCACCTTGAGACCTTGAACAGCAACCTTCCCAGCCCCAGATCCCAGCTTACATACCCACCCAGGCAGGGAGCCACACCATAGTCCCTCCCCAACTATGGGGCACAGTCTGGACCCCGCTGACCAAGGAGCCTAGTTAGCAACCCCACCTGGCTATAGAGCTCAGCTCACAGCCCTGCCCGTATGCTAAGCACAGCCTATGCCCATGCCTGGGCAGGGAGCCAAGCCATTGACCCTGCCAGACCCCAGAGTACAGTCAGTTACCTCACCTGATCATGGAGTGCAGCCTTTAGCCCCAACTGTGAGGTACACCTGACAGCCCCATCCAACCAAGGATCTTGGCTAGCTGTGGAGTGCAGCTTTTAGCCCCAAACACTATGGGGCACAGCTGGCAGCCCCATCCAACCAGGGAGCTCAAGTGCAGAGCACATCAACAGCCTCACCTGGTCAAGGAACCCAGCCTGTAGCCCCACTTAATCATGGAACCCAGCTTGCAGCCAGCCTGACCTGGGAGTCCTGTAACAACACTGACTAACCACACAGCAAAGCCAGTGGTCCTGTCCAGACAGGGAACCAAGCCAATGACCCCCACCCAACTGCAGAGTACATCTTGCAGCCCTGCGTCATCCTGGAGCCCAATGTGCAGCCCTGCCTGAGCACGGAGTCCAACCAGCAGCATTATTTGACCAGAGAGCCTATCCTGGATGCCCCCCAACTGTGGATGGTTATGAAGCCTACCTGTAGCCCAATTGCAAAGCCTAACACATGGCAGCACACGGCCAGTGAGCATAGCCTGTGATCCTGCCCAATAAGAAGCAATTCTAGAGCCCAGCCAGCAGCCCTGTCTGACTGCAGAGCCCAACCAGTGGCCCCACCTGACCTTAGCAGTATGGGCAAGAGCCCCGCCCAGCTAGAGAACCTGACAGCAAGTACTGCCTGCCTACCCATGGATGTTATCTGCTGGCCTGTTCAGATCCAAAGGCTGGACTGACTGGTGAAGGACTCTTCCTGCTGAAGAAACCCTGTAAAGGCTGGAAGAAATGGCTGCTTCCTTAAATGTACAGACACCAATGCAGGGATACAGGGATTATGAAGAATCATGGGTAAATGACATAATCAAAGGAAAATAATAAAGCTCAAATAATTAACCCTAAGTAAATAAATATATAGAAACTGACAACAAATTCAGATTAGTCCTCTTAAAGTTCAGTCAACTATAAGAAAACATGATGGACAAGTAAAAGAAATTAGGAAGACAACACATGATCAAACTGAGAGGTATTATATATAAGAAAGGAAAAGTAGATTAGAGGTATAAAGATTTAAAAAAGGAGATAAAGTTATCAGTCTTTACAGTTAGTTATTTGAATTCCTAGAAACAGTAATCAACTGAAAAACTCCTATAAAAATAAGAAAATATATGTAAAATAAAATGTCCAGAAATAAACTAGATCTATAAAGAGAAAACTTCAAAACAGTCCTTTGAAACACAGATAAAGACCTAAACAAATGGAAAGGAATACCATGTTCTTTGATTAGGAAGACTCAGCATTCCAAAGTGTCAACATGATCCAAATAAAATTTAACATGATTGAAATAAAATTACCACAGTAAGATATTTTTAAGGGGCAGAGAATCTACACAAGCTGAATGTGAAATTCATATGAAAAACTAAACAAGCAAAAACACCAATAAAAATCTGATAAAGTAGGGTAATAAGAGAGAGATAGCTTTAGTCAATGTTAAAATTTGTTATAAAGCCTCATTAGTTAAAATATACTCAAATATAAAACTTAATGAATAAAAAGAGATGGAACAGAATAGAAAGTTCAGACACTGACATAAACATTTATGAAATCACTTGGAGAAAGATGGACTATTTGCTAAGTGGTGATGGGACAAGTGAGTATGATTTTATGTAATGATCTTCTAAATGATTACAAATGGATAAAAAAAATTTAACTGAAAAATAAAAAAGTAGCAAAAAAAATTGTGGTTTGAAAGTATTTTTTATGTACCTCATTGTGGAGAATGCTTTTTAAAGTATCCCACTAAATTCAAAAGTGAGAAAGGAAAAGATTCATTAATTTGAGTACATACAAAATTAAAATTATTTTTCTTTGACATCAAACAGTACTGTCAAAAGAACAAATAATGAAATATTTGAAATACATATAATAGGCAAGTATAATTTCCCTAATACATGAAGAACTCCTGTAAATCCCTAAGAAAAACCAAAAAATGACAAATAAAATATAATGATTTCTTAAGACTGATGCTCAACTTTGTTTACAATGAGAGAAATGAAACTTTAAAATGCAGTGAAAACACAAGCTACTCTGAAATAACATATTGGTATTTTGCTATTCGTGTAGAGAAACAGATACTTTTATACATTCTTTGTGGAGATGTATATTAGTACTATCTTGGATGGAGCTCAGGGATAGAATTAAGTAACAGCTGTCAAAATTATAGTTCTACACACCCTTTGATCCAGCAGTTTCAATTCTAGCCATATATCCTGGAGATGCAAAATTAACATCTGAGCACCATTATTTATTGTAATATTGCTTGTGCTAACAAAAGATTGGAAACAGCCCAAACATCTAACTAATCTGCTCTCAGCTCACAAAGCCATGTACTGAGGCCCTCTGTCCAACCAGATTAAGGAGTAACTTTTTGTTACCCACACGTAGGTGTGGTATGGGCTAGCTTTTACTGATTTCTCAAAGAGGCAACTGAAAAGCTTGTGAAGCAATCCTTGATGTTTTAATGATTTTTCTTCAATCCTTTATTGTTGTCTTGCCCACACATAATTTACCACGTGTAACTGAACTTTGACCCAATTTGTCTTTCTCAACTTTTTCCAAAGCATTTGTAATCTAGTATAGATAAAATAGAAACAGTTCTTTCTGCAGTAATCTTTCATTGGTTTATGTAACCATTAAATGAATTATGCAGCTGACCTGTTAAAAATAATATATGCATGTTGAGGAATAAGTAGAACCTGATTCTTAGTGTTAGGTCGACTAGTGGAAGTGGTTGGTGCTGATTAAAAATAGCCTGCCTGCTGTAAGCATTCACCAAGCAAGATATCAGTTGGTGCATCTGAAAGAGGGATGGGGGACCTTTGCTTGATCCAGCAAGTTGGTTAAGTATTCATTGAAGAGAACTTTTATTGCATGCTGACAATAGGTAAAGAGCAATCCACTATATTCCAGAATAATTAAAACCAGAGTAATCCTAGTTAAAAAAAAAAAATGATTTGTTAGTATCTTCACATTTTTATGTTATTACTGCTTTGTCTTCATTATGACTTTCATATAAGCTCAATTTCTTTCCAATATGTTACAGGCTTTGGCCAAAGAGTTACAAAATGATGTCCACGTGGTAAGGCGACAAATAAGAGAGCTTAAAAAAATGAAGAAAAACAGAGACGCCTGTAAAACCTCAACCCATAAAGCCCAGACCTTGGCAGCTTCTATCCTGAACATTTCACGGTCAGATTTAGAGGAAATACTAGACACAGAAGATGAAGTGGTGAGATAATTTAAATATTTATTAGTAAAGGGTTTATTACACATTGGACTTAAGTACATATTCTTATTCATTTTATAACTCTTAGAATTTCATCTTTAAGATAGTATTAATGATGGTAAGATTGTTAAAGTGCCAATGAAAGATACACATCAAATATTAACCAAGTCAAAAAGCCTTTAAAGAAATTTAACTGTATAATATAGAAATAAGCTAGTACTTATAACCTTTCAAATTACTTGTTATTCAATTCATTTATTCTTTCTTATCCTCCATTTTCTTTAATTTAATCATATTACATATCATGTAAACCAGTATACTTAATTAAGCTAGCTTAAATGGATTTAGTTAAGCTGAGTCTCCACTGATTTGAAGTTTTTTTCTCCTTGCGAGATTTTTTAAAAAGTGCCAAATCTATTGACTTTCATAGCTAAATTCAAAATTGTTGTTCACCAATATACGCTTTGAAAATATATTGTTGAAAAATATTTATTGCTTATAATTGGGTAAAATACTTCTGTCTGAGTGAATTTATATGCATACAGGTATACTTTTTAATAGCATTTCACACCTCCTGGGAAAGACACTGCATTTTTGACATAGTCACTGCCTCATAAACAGCAGAATCTCATACCGCACAGTCTTTTGTGAAACATGTGTAGGGTGCTCATTCCTATCGTACTATGGCTCTGAGCTTTAATTCATGAATATTAGATTTTTATCCTTTGGAATGCTAAAAGATGATGGCACTAGCAGATTCTCAACAAATATTTGTTCAGTGATAGACTTGGGTGTCTGTATGAGATCATCCTCTGGCCCCCTCATCAGCTTCTGAAAGATCTTCTGGAATAGAGCAAATCTACAATATGTAAAGATTTTTGAACTACCAAGAATCCTTAGATAATAGTTAAAAGGAATCCTACAGGTATTATTTTCATCCAATGGGTGAATTACCAGTTTCTGCATTCAGCAGCTATGCGAAAATGTCTGCGACTTTCTATCAAATTCTAAACTTTGAAGTACAAGAACAATATCCCATATAGTACCAAATATAAGACACATGGGAGTAATATTATTTCTGGCAAGGGTGTTAACTAAGCCTTATTATAGGCGTTCAATTAAAATATGTTGATTGAGGAGAAACCTAACAAAAATTTAAGGGTAAGGCCTCTATTGTTGCCTAGAAATTTTAAAACACACAGATTTAGCACAGTGTCTCATGTGAGTATGGCTGTTGCATGTATGTGTTTACACTTACACACATGCAGTGATGCTAACACATGTACATATTCTGGAACACAGAGCCACCAGGTTTTCAAGACCAAGTAATCTCTAAAATGATGCATTCTCTGGGCTAACAAATTAGCAAAAAAAACCCTCTTTGAATGAGCAGATTAGAAAAGTTGTCCTCTTTGAGTATGTGAATTAGAAAAGGATCTCTCTTGATAGCCCCAAAGACTAGATGGTGCACGTCTGTGAATAAATGGCACCTCTGCCTCTGGGCAGGTGGAGTCTGAAGACAGAGTACACAGCACTGTAACATGCATGTCACACACTCTTAAATCAAGTCCCTCCTGAAAGAGATATAAACACACTGTTCTAAGAGGGATAGGTACATTTTGATATATTTACTAGATTGCATTATAGACTGATCCTGACATCTTCCAGAGGTCCAAGGATTTGCCCAAGCAGAGCCCAGATCACCTGATTTATGTTCTTTACACTATATCGAACTGTAGTAAATTCACATCAGAAACTGTGATGGCCTATCTGAAGTGCCTAGCATGATGCCTGCTATATACAGTAAATTTCAACAAATAATAGTTTCTCACACCGTTCCCTTCTTGGAAAGTCTTTTTTTTTTTTTGTAAACTGAATTACAATTTCAAGTGAATCATCAACTGTACATGTAAATACATTTCAATTCCAGAAATATTCTATCATGATAATTGATGGGCTGAAAATACTTTGTGACCTACAGAACTTTACGTTGGAGTGTTCTTTGCCTATCAGTAGATTATTGGATAGTTTGAATCAACAAGCATTTAAATATACCAGAGTCATGCCATGTTCTGTTCTGTTTGTAATGATAACAATTACTCCTTAGTTGTCTGCTGACAAGTCAGATTTTGGAATATTAAGTTTTGTGTTATCTCACGAGGGTCACCTGTAAATGATTATTTTATATAACTCCATCTTATTTTTCACTTTAATTGCTTTCACCCCCATATTAGCCCCTAGTTTGAGCTCCACTGTGAAGGTAGAAATTAAATATTTCTGAATTACCGTAAAATATATAAATATAGCTATATCTTCCATAGTATGTATCTATAAATTAAATTTTAAAGAGCATGGATTTAAATATTACTACTTTGAGATGACAGACTGCTCTTTGTTGAATGTAATTCTACTGATATTACTCTAGATTTATTAAGTATCTAATAGTATAAACAAGTTCATATAAATTTAATTAACACCAGTGTTTCTATTTTTTTTCTTTAGGAAATTGAAAAAACAAAAATTGATGCTGAAAATGACAAGGAATGGATGCTGTACATTCAGAAACTTCTTGAAGGACAGGTGTTTCATTTTTCTGTTTCATATATTAAACTTCTAAATAAGAATTCCAAGCCTTACATTTTCACCAGATGTCTAACTTTTTGTAAACACTACCCCATTATTTACTTCTGTTAGGTAAAGAAGTATTCCAGTAGGTAGAAAGGAAAGTTAACCCTCTATTTGTGCTTTTGGACTTAACAAATGAAACAAATGCCTTGGGATAGAGCCAACATGGGTCTTAGCAAATGCATTAATTAAATTATTGAGTCAACCTCTGTGCTTGCTAGACTGAAAAGGATCCATTCTCTCAGACCTCTTAGGAAAAGAGATACTTTATTATGTGTCTTTAAAGTTAGTAGTTGATATGGACACCTGAGGAGTTCATGGGTTTCAGTGACCTTTTACTATGGACCTGTTTCCAGTCAATTCATGTTTTCCTCACAGCCAGACAGCTGTTTATTACTGTGTCTTCCCGCATTCTCTACAATATTTTCTACTGAGACCTCGAGCAGCTTGTTAGTGGGAAGTAAATATTGATTTGGCATCCTGTCAATGCAGAAAGAATGAAAAAATTTCCACCAGAGGCCCCTCAAACATTTTCCTATCGACATTTTCTGGGCCGAGTGGAAAGCTGCATAGAGGATGACAAGGCCAAGACGAGTTGAAATCCCTGAGGGGTCTATTGAGACTGCTGCTGTGACCTGTGTGATACTTTTTCTTCCCTTTCAAGTATTTTTTTAATACACATATAGTCTACTGGGATGCGCCCCTCTTGTAAGTGATCAAGGGCAGTTTATTGGCAGGTGAGAGCCCTGCTTTTCTAGTCATAGCCAGCTTTTGTTTTGACATCACTGACAGCATGTAATGTATTCTAAAACTTTTTCATTATAGTTCTTTTGGCTCAACCTAATTGTTTATTTTTTAAATGGACTGGAATAAATAAAAGCCAAAACATATTTGTCAAAGTACCCCCAAAATTGTCCTGTGATTTTAGAAAAGTCATTTTAAATGTTTCTGTGTAAAGATTAAAAATAGAAACTGATATTAAATGCAATTATTTTACATTTATATTAACAAGTATCAGTTTCTGTGCTTTTGGTAAAGTCAAGAATAAGTAAATAGTATATAAACTATTCATGTTAGTATCAGTTTGATATATTATTGAGACATTGTCTGGAATCACTTTAATAACAGTAGGTGATTAAAAATCATTTGCTTAAAGTTGTGTAAGTGTAGATGTGCAGGTGCTAGGCAAGGCCTTATACACTGACTACTTGCTTTTGAGAACAGAGGCCGTTTCTTAATCGTGTGGTACTTCCAGAACCTAGCTCAGTGGCTGGCACACCAAAGAATTCAATAATGATTGTAATGAGGTTTTTCTTTTCAACTGGAAAATGATAAAAATAAACTTTTAAATGAATTTTTAAAATGTTCACTTCGTAAATGTGGCCTGTATTTATTTGAATTAAAAATTTTATCAAGTATGACTATAAAAATAATAAATCTATACGTATAAAGCTTTGTTAAATTTTGCTAAAACTGTACCGACACTGGACCTGAGTTTTTTTGGTTAACACATGGAGAGGTATATACATACATTCTACATTAGCTGAATGTATGCTTATTCTGTCCAGTAAGTATAAAAAATTCCTGTTGAAAATGGCATCAGACTGCTTAATATTGCAGCTTGATATAGTGCCTTTTTGTGCCACTGAGCCTGGACTCTGGAATATAATTGCCAGGCAGTATTGATTTAATTGCCCAGGTTTATTTGTGGACTCCTAATTATTGACTGGAGGTAAATTTAATGGAGCAGCCTTTATGAACACTGGGAAACCGCTGCTCTTGCTGTTATACATAATGAACTGCATCATGTGCCTTTAGATCATTTTTCAAGCTAATTTTATTCCACTATGACAGTATGATAACATTTAAAAAGTCAAAGACTTTTTATTTTTATTACCGACATAGGTGGTTTTGCTGATGTCTTTGAATTTTGTGAGAGAAAAAATAGGTACTTCATTGGTTGCACTTGAGTGTCGCTTTATAATTACACCCAAGAGAAAAATCTATAAAATAGAATACATCTTTTTTTTTTAGCCTACTTTTCTTCTCTCTCAATCTGAGCAATTATATTTGTCCTGAATTTTAGAAAAGCTTTTCTTTGCCCACCAGTTTTTTTTAGAGTCTGAGTTACACTCACAGGATTGTGCGGGCAAAAGTGTAATTATGTTCATTCATACATTTTGTTTAGTTTATGGCTTATAGCTCCTATCAGCTTACATCATCTTCACATTGTGGATAACTGAAGACATTTTCTAAAAAATACTAATTAGTCCAATATTGATGTTTTGTTATTCAACTATTTTGACAAAATTATTGGAAAACCTCTCTTTTATGTCCTGTCTGTGTGTTGGGCGCTGTATGTGATCGAATCCTGAGATTATGAGGGCGAATCTGGCCCTGTGATTTTGTCTTTTGTTTGATTGGGCCAGAGAATTGCTTTCTGTTAAAAAAATAATTTTTTTCTGCTTTTGTTTGATGGAATGTCATGTTTATAAAATATTCACCACAAAATAAAAAGCTGTTCTTCCATGTGGTAGTGTGGAACTAATAATGATATGATACCTACTGCTGTTGTTAGCTACAAGTGCATGAGAACTAAAAGGTCTAACATTTTAACTTATATATATTTGATACAGAACCCAAATATATGTCATTCTTTCAAGTAGTTGTGATGCTATTGGTAACTTTTTATATTTGACATTTCTCTGCACCTTACATTTGTCCCCAGAGATTTCTAGTAATCAGAACCACACTAAAAAAATCTTACTAAGTCCACTTTTATCTTTCTATGGCATAGCTGCCTTTAATTTCTTTGAACATTTTTATTTGTATAAATCTCTCACATTGATATATTTTTTAAAACATAATTTATGGCAGAGACAAACAAGCAAATTGATAATTAAAGTAGGATGGGAGAAACCACCAAAATTAGTTTGTCTGTAGTTTAGGGAGGGGGAGAAAAGATAGAAATAGGCAAAGTAGGCTGAGACCAAATTATAAAAGCTTTTGAGCAGGGTAGGGATGTAATCAGAGTTGTGCTTTAGAAAGATGCTTAAGAGCAACATTGTAGGATGGTTGGAGAGAGGAGAGTGGGAGCAAAAAGGTGTTCTAGGTAAGGGGCAGTGAGAGTCTGGATACGGCCTGGCCATAGTAATAGAAAGGCAGGAGGCAGACGTGATCTACATTATAATGAGTGGCTAGATAGCAGTAATGAGATTAGATGAAGGGGTCTGGGTAGGAACCAAAAGATGGGTGAGTTTAATATACTATAGGAGGAGAGAAAGGTGATAATATCTTTAAAGGTTTAGGGAACAAAAGAGGTAAAGCAGTTTTAGTTAAACAAAAGAAGTAAAGCCAGGCATAAAATGTTACATATTGTATGATTCCATTCATACAAAATGTAAAAATAGGCAAATTTATAGACAGTATGTTTGTGGTTGCCGAGGCTGGGGGGATATAGAGAATGGCTGCTTACGGATAGAATTTCTCTGAGGATAATGAAAATGCTCTGGAATTACTAGTGATGGCTACACAATTTTGCGAATGTACTAAAAATCAATGATTTATACACTTTAAAATAGTGAGTTTTGCTATGTGAATTATATCTCCACTTAAAACAGTTAACTCCTTGATAATGGAAAATATTACAAAAAGAAAATACATTTAAAATTAAATTTAATAAATTGCTTATTTCACAAGTGTTGTGCCCCCCACCATTAGCAGAGATTTCTTTAAATGCATTTGAACTTGAATTCTGTCTAGTGGCTGTAAATATGAGTAAATTATATAAATGATTTTATTTCAAACTCAGTAGTTTCTTTTCAGTTGGCACATAAGGAGATGTCCCACCTTTATACTCTAATTGGTCTTACCTGTTCACATATCCAAACAAGGAGTCAGTTTTTTAAACTTTGCCCACTACAAGACAGTGTTTATCTGTTCTGCCCATTCTGATCCCCCAAATTAAAATTATAATAAAGGTTATTTTTAGGCCTTTATAATACCTAAAACAGTCCCTTGTTATTGTGACTTTATAAAGGCAATGAAGATAATTAGTGGAAATTAAGCTGAGCCTGTGCTCTGGAATCATTAAAAAATATGTGAATGAGTACCTTCTACATGCCAGGTATTATTTCAGGTTTGGAGAATATGGCAGTGAATAAAAGAGATAAAAATTCCCTACTCTTATAGAATTTACACTTCTGGGGATGGAGGACAATAAATAGTTAAAATGTATAAACTATGAAATTTAATAGGTAGTTAACTGGAGTAGAATTATGGGTAGATATATTAAAATATGTATATATGTATAAAACAAATAATACATAGTTATAACCAGAGTGTGGGTCTTTACTAAGATTTCTATAAATACCCTTAGATATGAATGGCTAGAAAATGTGTCCTTGATGTTATGGTGTGTAGCTTTATTCTTTGTTATTTGCTAATCCTTTTTTAGGTTTCATTTTGTCCATTTTAGTCCACTTTGTATAGATCATTTTATTCTATTGGAACTATATCAAAAATTCTGTCTTTTTGCCTTCAGTTTTGGAGAATTTAAAGTACAGACGTTGATCAGTGGCTTTTCTTTACCTTTAAATATCCCTATTCCTATTAGTTGCTTCAGATCTTGCAAATGCTGAAATTTAAAACGGCTAACTTTCCCCAGTGTCCTCTCTGCAAAATATGCTTACCTTCTACAGAATGCCTTGCAGTGTGGCGGTGGGAAGGCTTTTATAAATCTCCCTGGCTTTTGTAAATAGAATATACTACTAGCCTGAAGGTTAACTGAAAGTTTCTCCTTGCAGCTCTGAAGCCATTTACTCTGTGGTCGTTTCCTGTGTTGCACTTACAACAAACGCATTCACAAACTGACATACTCACACACTCAGTCTGTCTCATCCATATAAGCCTACACACTCAGTAACCCACACAGAATTCCTCACATTTAGATGAAGTAGCGAGAGTTTAAAATCCTCTACTCACAGCCTTGCTGGGTTTTTTTTATTTAACAAGGTAAGCTTACTTTCGTATCACTAGAATGTGATTAAAGTTAAAAGGACCCTTTTAATAAAATAATTAAGTTTATTTGAATCTACAATATCAGTTTTTTCATGTAACTCCTTTTTCTTTTTTTCTCATTTTATTGTTTTCTTCGTGTAGTTTTATCTCCTCTAATATATATTCTTGTGCTATAGGAAAACAAAGAAGTTTATAATCAGTATTCTAAAATTAAGTCTCAACCAAATATAAAAAGATTTCTGGGCCGGGCGCGGTGGCTCAAGCCTGTAATCCCAGCACTTTGGGAGGCCGAGGCGGGTGGATCACGAGGTCAGGAGATCGAGACCATCCTGGCTAACATGGTGAAACCCCGTCTCTACTAAAAATACAAAAAACTAGCCGGGCGTGGTGGCGGGCGCCTGTAGTCCCAGCTACTCGGAGGCTGAGGCAGGAGAATGGCGTGAACCTGAGAGGCAGAGCTTGCAGTGAGCCGAGATCGCGCCACGGCACTCTAGCCTGGGTGACACAGCGCGAGACTCTGTCTCAAAAAAAAAAAAAAAAAAAAAAAAAAGATTTCTGCCTGGAAGTTCTTTATTAACAGCTAATTCAATTGCTGTATATATTTGAAGTTAGTAATACTATTTATTTAACAAACTTTTATCGAGTGCTGATAGTATGTAAAAGTGCTAGTCAGCATGGGAAACAAATGGGACAATTCATGTCTTCAAAAGACTTAAACTCTAAAGTAGGAAATTAATAAGTGTTAGGATGCAGAGAAAATTGTACACTTGTATGTTGCTAATGATAATGTAAAAGGGTGCTGTTATTGTGGAAAACGCTATGGCAGTTCCTCCACACATTAAGCATAGAGTTACTGTATTATCCAGTAATTCTGCCTTGGGGTATATCTCCAAAAGAATTGAAAGCAGGAACTCAAACAGATACTTGTACACCAATGCTCATAACAGCATTGTTCAAAATAGCCAAATGATGGAAATGATCCAAATGCCCACTGATAAATGAATGGATAAATAAAATGTGGTTTATGTGTACAATTTATTATTCAGCCTTAAAAAGGCATAAGTACTGAAACATGCTACAATAGGGATGAACCTTGAAGACATTATGCTAAGTGAAATAAGTCAGACACAAAAGGACAAATACTCTGATTCCACTTGTTTGAGATTAGTCAAGTTCATAGAGACAGAAAGTAGAGTGGTGGCTGTCAAGGGCTGGTGGAACAAGGGGAATTATTGTTTAATATATGTGGAATTTCAGTTTGGAAAGATGAAAAAGTCCTAGAGACAGAGGTGGTGATGGTTACACAACAACATGAATGTAATTAATGCCACTGAGTAAGTGACTTAAAAATGATTCAAATGATAAAATGTTTGTCATTTCTATAACATAAAACAATTTAAAAAATCTAAACTAGGATTTATAGTCAGTATATGTGGGGACACAGGTAATATTCATTTTCATTATGATTTCCAAAACATTAGGAAACGCTTATTAATATAAGAGCCAAATTGGTATAGTCAAATATAGTATGGGACAGTTTTGTCTTCTAGATAGACAAGTTCCTTGAGAGCACAGTGAGTTATCTTTTACCTCCTATACCATGCTAAGGGAAAACAAAAAGTCAGTAAATTGTGCCCTAAAAATATGGATTACCCAGAGAAGCATTAAAATCACTCATATTCTTGCACCTTGAAAAGCCCATCCAATGTCACCTATTCTGTTTTTTGTAACTTTCGAGAGATATTAGCAAGAACGTTTTTCATCTAGATTTAGAACTAGATTTTTCCTTGACTGCAGAAAATAGAACAAGATACATGAAGCACAATGTGTAATAAAATCAAAACCCCATACTTAAAATGTTTGCATTGTAAAATATCTAAGCCAACCACTCTTCCAGAGCATGAGCTCTGCCTTGTGGAATAATAGGAAACTCAGTAACTGCTGAAGAAATCCATTTTCAGCATCACGTGCCTGAGATTCATTCAGTTTCTCCTTATATTGACCAGAACTCTCTCTGCACAGTAAACTTACAATGGCTTATAGTCGGAAGACCTGGGGTTGCATTCTGTCTCACGCTAGTATGTGAAGAAGTTAGCTCAAGGAAAGTAACTAAAGCCTCTTTAACTCAATATCTTCAACTATAAGATAGAAAAAATGCCACCTGACAGACTTGGAGTGATAAAATAATGAATGCCAAAATGCATTATCCCTTGTAAAAGTGTTTTGTCACCCTTGAAAAGGATAGTAACAGTTCGAGGCCTAGGGAAAATATATGGAAAATAACTCAAACTTAGAATGCTAGTGATTTCTTATGTTTAATTATTTTTAATTTATTTTAAAAGCATATTTTTTTTGCTAGATTTGCTACTAGTCTCCCCAGAAGATGCCTAGCCCATTGCCTACTGTAGAGTAAATACAGTCATGCAATGCATGAGGACATTTTGGCCAATGATAGACCACACTATACAATGGTGTCCCCATAAGATGATAATGAAGCTGAAAAATTCTTTTTTTATTAACTTTTATTTTAGGTTCAGGACTACATGTGCAGGTTGTTATATACGTAAACTCATGTCATGGGGGTTTGTTGTATAGATTATTTCATCAAGCAGGTACTAAGCCTAGTACCCAATAGTTATTTTTTCTGATCCTGTCCCTCCTCCCACCTTCTACCCTCAAATAGGCCCCAAGGTCTGTTGTTCCCCTTCTTTGTGTCCATATATTCTCATCATTTAGCTCCCACTTATAAGTGAGAACAGGCAGTATTTGGTTTTCTGTTCCTGCATTAGTTTGCTAAGGATATAATGGAGCTGAAAAATTCTTATTACCAAGTGACACTGTAACCATCCTAAGGTGGTAGCACAACACATTACTCTTGTTTGTAGTGATGCTGGTGTAAACAAACCTGCTATGCTGCCACCCATAGAAAAATATAGCGTATACAGTATAGCGTATACAAAAATATAGCATATGTACTGCACATAATACTCAATAATGATAATAAAAGTCTATAACTAGTTTGTGTATTTACTATGCCATATATTTTTTTTTGGGGGGGGGGTCAGAGTCTCGCTCTGTCTCCCAGGTTGGAGTGCAATGGCACAATCTTGACTCACCAAAACCTCTGCCTGCCGGGCTCAAGCAGTTCTGACTCAGCCTCCTGAGTAGCTGGGACTACAGGCGCATGCCACTATGCCTGGCTAATTTTTTTAATATTTTGTAGAGATTGGGTTTTGCCATGTTGCCCAGGCGGGTCTCCAACTCCTGAGCTCAGGTGATCTGCTTGCCTCAGCCTCCCAAAGTGCTGGGATTACAGATGTGAGCCACTGTGCCCAGCCTACTATGCCATGCATTTTATCATTATTTTAGAGTGTACTCTTCTACTTATTAAAAAAAAAAAAAAAAAACCTTAACTGTAAAACAGCCTAAGGCAGGTCCTTCAGGAGGTATTCCAGGAGAAGGCATTGTTAACATAGGAGGTGACAGCTCTGTGCGTGTTATTGTCCCTGAAGACCTTCCAGTGGGACAAGATGTGGAGGTGGAAGACAGGGATAGTGATGACCCTGACCCTATGTAGGCCCAGGGTAATGTGTGTGTTTGTGTCTTATTCTTTAATTAAAACTTTAAAAATAAAAAAAATAAAAATAGATAATTATTTATATCCTTACAGAATAAGGATATGAAAATGTTTTTGTACAACTGTATGGTATGTTTGTGTTTTAAGCTAAGTGTTCTTACAAGAGTCAAAAATTGAAGCTTACAAAGTAAAGTTACAGTAAGCTAAGGTTAATTTATTATTGAAGAAAGAAAAAGGTTTTTTAATACATTTAGTGAAGGCCATGTATACAGGGTTTATAAAATCTACAGTAGTGTACAGTAATGTCCTAGGCCTTCACATTTACTCACAACTCACTCACTGACTTGCCCAGAGCAACTTCTAGTCCCACAGACTCCATTCACGGTAAGCATCCTATTCAGGGGTACCATTTTATAAAATCTTCTATACCATATTTTTACTATGCCTTTCCTATGTTTAGATATACTAATACTTATGATTGTATTACATTTGCCTACAGTATTTAGTACAGTAACATGCAGTCACAGGTTTCTAGCCTAAGAGCAGTAGGCCATAGCATATTGTCTAGGTGTGCAACAGGCTATACCATCTAGGTTTGGACAATGACAAAATTGCCTAACAATGTATTTCTCAAAATGCGTCCCTATTGCTCAGTGATGCATAACTGTATTTGTTGAGTGCTTTCATTGAGGAGGTATAATTCACTATTCACATTCATCCCGATTCTGGAGCGACATATTTAAATCAACATTTTTAATCATATTTTAACATTTTTAATCATTTTAATCATTTTTAATCATTTTAATCATTTTAATTTAACATTTTTAATCATTTTAATGTGGAGTGACATATTTAAATCAACATTTTTCCTATCTGTACTATTAAGTGTTCTCTTAGTCATTTCAGGCTGTTATTCCAGAATACTATAGACTGGGAAACATTTATTTTTCACATTTCTGGGGTTTGGGAAGTCCAACATCAGGCATTAGCCATAGGAGCATTCTTTCTGTTTTGTAGATCGTGGTCTTCTCATTGTATTCTCACATAGCAGAGAGAGCGAGAGAGAGAGTAAGCTCTCCTATCTCTTTTTATAAGGGCACTAATCCCATTCAGGATGCTTCCATCCTCATGACCTAATTACCTCCCAAAGCCCTTACCTCTTAATACCATCACGTTGGGGTTTAGGATTTCAACATAAAAATTTTGGGGGAACACAAGCATTTAGTTAATAACAAGGGTCTACCTGCTAAATACTTTTTACATCAGTTAAGCTTTCTTTTCCTGAACTCGGAGTTCATATCCATGTGATAAACATTGGTATTCACACCTAGTCCTATTGAGACCCCAAATTATTTCTTTAATGTCTACATAAAAAGGGACTCCTTGTTATAGTGGACTGTAGACTCTTAAAGCATTATCTCTAGCGTGAATATCTCACCTAGTCATGAAGGAGCATACAAGGAATGGACATATCCCCTTAAAGTATATATACTACACAGTTTCTGGCGTTTGAGAAGAAAGTCAGTCATATTAGGATAGTCCGAATACCAGTATTAAGATGTATTTGTCATTATGTGTGCTGGTTTTGTGAGAAGACAACTAGGACTTCAAAAAGGTCTTGCAGGGGGTTGGAGAAGGTAGGGTAAAGTAGTAATGTGTCAGGCTTTGTGTAAGACCAATGTCCAAACAATTCATAGGGGTCCAAACTGATGTCCAAGGGAGCTTTTTGTGCTGGTATCATTGCCCAAAGCATTATCTTAAAGGTAAGGGCACAGCAGTAGTCTCTGATCTGTGAGAATATTGGTTATCAGTTAGGGAAAAGTGACTTGATAGGAGTGGAAAATGAGGGAGGGGAAGAAACCTCCCAGTTGCTGAGGAACCAGTGACAAGGGGTTATCTCTATCTAGGCAAGTTTTGGGGACGAGAACTATAGTGTCACACAGGCACCAGACAAGAGGCCTAATCACAGCCTAGAGGTGCTTCTGGGTTTGAAGGAAAGTCTATAGCTAACTTAAATTTCTCTTCTATCTTACATAACTTACCATAGCCCTAAAGAACTTGCTGGCAGTTCATTTTACTAAATCCTGAAGTATCTTACCAAGCGTCTCCCTAACCCCAAAGACTTTATAAATAGAGTAGATCACCCATTTGCTTTAAGTGTTATGGAAGCAGTCCTTGAGGCTTTTTTCTTCATTCTGTTTTACAACTTCTAGAGTAAGTTTCAAAATTAAAGAGAGAAAAACTATAGCCTTCAACAGAGTTTGAAAGAAGCAGGCATAGCCTTCTCTGTGTCCATTTATAGCAGAACTCCAAGAGGTCTTTATATCTATTCGGATATGCAGCAGAAATAGAAACAACCATTTAGGAGACATGACTCAAAATTCAGTGCCAAATTTAAATTATAAATACATTGTTCTTTCTGATGGCCTTCTTGATTATTTTAACAAGTTCAGTCTTTAACTACAGGATAATAGAGTGGATGCTAACCACTCAGATATGTGTGTGTGCTTGTATATATGTAAATAAATGCATATACCAAATGTTGCACCTTTAATTTTATAATAAACTTACAGTATCCTTTCTTACTAAGGTCTCATTAAATCAGATTTTAAGAGCAGATATAATTCATGAAATTTTATATTCTTCACTTTCAATATGACTCTAGATAAAAGTCAAATTTTATCTTACAAGAAATATCTTTCTGGTCATAGTTTTCAAACAGAAAACAAGAATAAAAATGGCCAAATTGTTAATTGTACCCTTTATACTTAAAAGTTATCCTTATTTCCATTTTTCTTTCAATACAAAAGAATTTCAATTTCATATTAAGAGCATATTCCCATTAATGCTGATATAATAAGTTACTTTTATGTTTAGCAATCATGGACTTTAAGCTTTGCTATTTTTCTTAGTTCTCAAGCATCTGCAGTCATCATTTATATCATTTATATGTCACCTCTAAAGGAAGCCACAATTTGTAAGTGTGAGTAATAAATTTAAGATTGTGGTAGTTGCATACCAGTTCCTAAAGGTAAACTTCTGTAAGTGTTTATATGTCAGAGAAGCTAAAAATCTGGGTGAAATCAGGGGAGATCCCTCCTATAATGGAAAACACTCTTTGCAGCGGAAACAGCCAGAATGACTAGGAAGATCTGCCTTAAGACTACCTATAGACTAAGGCAAACTTTGTCAGATATCCCAGTTAAATTTCTATGCCAAGAAATTTCACTCAGTATGAAATCTTCACCTGTCCATTTTTCTCTTTATGCTGAAGAGTTTAAGCATGTGTAACTCTGCACTGATATGCCCAGGAGTATCGTTTCTCCTTTTTTATCCAAGAGAGAAAAAGAAATCATGCAGGTTTTCTGGACTTTGTAATCCCTGGCAAATACCATCTGAGATGAAACCCACAGCAGCATAATGTTGGTTTGTTGTTTCAGATGTATTTGATAGGGTGCAAGAAGATCTTTGCTGTGGTCAGTCAGATTGTCACTTCTATCCAACTCTAAAATCCTATTAGTAAAAAGGCAGCCGTGCCTGTCTGTCCCTCAGAGATTTCTAAGGGAGACATAGCCCCTTCTAGAATGCATATAAAGATAATATAATTAACTATAAACTCCTTGTATGAAACAAATATGCATTTAATCTGGACTTCAAAGTAGAAGAAGGTTTGGTTCTCTTGTTCTTAGTGTTTTTAAAACATTTTGCACTTAAAAAAATATGGCAAACAAACAAGCAGACCATGTGAATTTTTAAAGTGCTTTCCAAGGCATGTTATATTTTAAGTACAGTTTCAGTCCTAACTCTAAAGCGTAGAGCTACATGCTGAGAATTGATGTTCATGTGGTACTGTAAGATTTTGAAGAGCTTTCTTGAATCACTGAAGATTAAATTATGTTCCATCTGACTTTCCAGTTCACTATAATTTATGATGTTTGAGAAGTAGCATGATGTAAGTAATAACTCTTAATTAACCAAAATAGCCAGTTAAGTTGAAAATTCCACTATTAGCCATTTTTATAAACAAAATCTTTTGGTAATTCATTGTAGACTAAGCAGAATTGTTTTGTGTACAATCTGTGAAAAATATTTGCTAAATAAATGAATAGTATAAACTTGGTGAGAGAGGTTATTTTTAAAACCAAAGTTGTTAGTGCATTCATTATTTGATTACATATTGAATCTGTTCCAGAAAGCAAGAACTATTTGTAAAGCAGGCAGGGACAGCTACTTAAATTTTTTAAATTGACAGTTACTTTAAATTGTTGTATTTATTTGAAAACAGTAAGTATATTTTATGAAATGTTTTGTAGTTCTGACTTTTTCTTAGTCTTCCTCTAAATTTGTTTGAATTATTAACTATTTTATCATATTTTCTGTTATAAAATTAACTTAATTATGACTGAGCCTTATGTATTTAAAAAATAAGTTTTGAAAGACCTCTGTGAAAGCCAAATTTACAGTTAACAATAAACCATAAAGTATAAACAGCAAATAGAGTGAACACTGGGTTTAGAGGAAAATATTTTCAATTGGGTCATAGAAAGGAAGAATAGAAAAATTGAATTAAAAATTTTAAATCTCACACTGGTAAGATATATGAAATTTTGTCTAAAATTATGTAATGACAAATAATATGATTCTTCTGAACTATTATAGACAGATAGGTTCCCGCAAAAGTGGTAGTTGTACACATACTATGCATTTTGATTTAAGGGTTGACTTCTTTTTGAAATCCAAAATGTGTTAGCCTCTATAAAAAGCTTAAAGGAAGCTTATAATCAATAAAACAGGATTGGCATACAGTTGTGTTTAACTTTGAGGCTTTTAGTTTTATTGGAAGCCAGAGCAAGAGAATAAAGGGAGTTGGTAATAAATTCGTAAATGGACTTCCCATTCCACATTGGAGGCTTTCTGGAAGAGTTATTTGAGCTTGACTTTTTCAAGGTAATGTCCATGTTTAAAATTGTTCAGCTCTCAAGATAATAAGAGTAGATTAAGATTTAAACTTGAAAACAAAATTTGCAAACTATATGATTAATGCCAACACATTGTGGACTGGTGAAAGGTCTGTGACATTATTACATAGGAAATGATATAACCAGCATGTTCCCCAAACTGTGTTTCATGGACCAGTATTTCAGCCTGATAAAGAGACCATAAGAAAAGGATGGACAAATGAATTTAGAGATAGGATATTATATTGCCCTCTTGGAGAAACACAGTGCCTATTAGCCTCTTAAACACTCTTAACAGGTCCTGAACTAAAGGAACTGTTTAGAAGTTTGGTTTGTTTCCCAAATTTATTTGATTAGAGAACAATTTTAGAAAATGAAACACTCACTTCTGCCTTGTTTCTTCCAGTAAGGGATGGGAAATTACCACCATCTTGTATCTTCCTTTTAGATAGGAATGCACGTAGTACTGAGTGACATCATTTAAATGAAAGTTGCCCAGTAGTCTTGTCATTTTTTTTGTGCATTTCTTTCACACCTAATATTAATGCTCTCAAGGTTTAAATTTTTATTTGTAAAACTGACATCTTTGTCCAATGTAACTCTTTTTTACATCCAAGAAGAGCAGTGTGTCAAAATTAAAACGTACTGGTTTTATCATTATCCTCCAGAAGAGAGCTGATCATATTCTTTTTTCTTATTTCTAAGATATTCTTTTCCCACTTCTTCACTTTCCTGAAATTGGGATGCGTATGCAATATGTGTGTGTTTGATGTTGTAGATTTTTTCCCCCTAGAAAAGCTGTTGTAAAGTCAATGTGTATGTCTTCTATTCATCTGTATCTTAAAACAAAAGAAATCTGGTCTTTTGGTATCTTATACTTTCTTTAGTGGTAAGTTTCAAGTAAGACAAATATGTGAAGCTCCTGTGTTTCTGGGGAACAGACACAGACTCAGGCTACCTTAAGGAGCAGGCAGATTACTATAAACATAAGAAGGGACTAGACTAGAATGTTCTTTGGGCCTGAGGCAGTTTTCTGGATCAGCTGTGGTCTCTATTTCTCCTTCATGGCTGATGTGGTCTATTTGTTTGTGCCTGTCTGCTCTTTAGTTCTACTATCACAGCCAATCTTTTCTCTTTTCACCAGTCCAAATTTAGCAAAGAGCCATTCTGATTGGTTTAATTATAGACACCTTAGGGGAGCATAGCTGAGGACCCAGACAAAGGCCGTCAGGCCATCCTGGGTCAGATGCCAACAATGATGCTGTCAGTGGTCCATCCTAGCACAAAAATGGGCCTGATGCTACTGCCCTGCAGGGAAGGAGGCTGGGCATGCTAAGCATTCCCATTAATATATTCAGGGAAACAGAAATAGTCTATCCCTGATTGATCTAAAGGACAAGTCCAAGAAATGACTTAACAAGCTTCTTAATTACGACAGACCTCTTATGTGAGGCTAGGTAGCTGAGAATAAGGACAAGAGAAATTTCTAGGATTCAGAAGTAGCTGGGGCTGCATTTCAGATTGTCTTTTACTTACCACTAATAACTGTATAACTGTATTGGATGAGTTGGAGTTCTACAGGCAACTCAGTGAAGCAGAGGGAACAATAAAACTTGACCAGAAAAGTAATATAAATTATGAAATTTGAAAATGTAGTCTACATTTCATAAACTCAGCAGTTTGCAACATGTGTATTACACTTTGATATGCCAAACAACTTTTCTATAACAACTTAATCAATGGGTATACTTTTGCCATTTTTTCCTCTGAAGTTTTTACTCTACAATTCTTGAGATGTTCGGCTCTAACACAGACATGTGAATTGATGGTTCTCTCTCATTCTTTTATGAGTGATGAACATACAGTACTACTTCTATGGGCCTGTGTGCCCTAGAGATGACTGTAACCTGCTATTGATCAGCTGATTGAAGATAAATGGCTTAGCTGCTTGTATTGCAGATTACATCATTAACATGGTCAGTAAACCATGAATTGTTCAATAAGGCGTTTATCTTTTTTCATTTTACTTCTGCTCTTTTATCATTTTTATTAGAAAAGACAAAATTACCCACACTAACCAGCAAGATCAGTAGAAAAGAGATCCAGTAGGGTACCATTATGGCTGCAAAGTTGCAGACCTCTAACTTCTAATGGTTTGATGATATTTAGTATGTTTTTGAACTGAAGAAAATATAGAGTTTTAATAATCATTTTTGTGTTTCTTTTACAGCTTCCTTTTGCCTCATATTTACTAGAAGCAGTACTGGAAAAAATAAATGAAAAAAAGAAACTAGTTGAAGGATATTTCACAATTATGAAAGATATTAGATGATATTAAAATGGAGAGCTTTATTACAAATGTGAAAACTTTTTATGTGGTGTGATTGGGATATATGCATTGCAATCCTGATACAGTATCTGCTCCAACTATCAATACTCAGGTTCAATACAAAAATAAGAAGTCTCTGAAAATAATTAATTGCTGAACAAGTGAAACTAATTAAGTGCATAGCCATTTAAAAGGAAATAGTGTAGCATTTGATTGTTGAATACAAATATTACCACAAATCAATGCAAACTTAAAAATGATTTTCCTTCTAGTGCATTAAAAGAAACTGAACAGGCTTGGCACACAAATTGGTCTGAGCATAGGAAGAAAAAGTATCAACTAAGGATTTAATGTTTTAAGTTTCATAAAGAAACTAGATTTTTTACATAAAACTGCTACAGATGGCCATAAGTGGTCCAGGGAGCAACAGATTTGTATTACGAGCAAATATAAAATGAAGCATCATAACTTGAGCATTTATTGAAATAAATTGTGTAGTCCAATTGAATCTGTTCTCATTGATGTGCTGGTTTATGTAGGAGATACTGTGTATTTGTACAACTATTTGGCAAAAATAAAAACATTTTCTTCTCTCTCTTAAATTCACAATAGTATATGTTGTGTAATCATATAAATTCACAGGGGACCACAAACCCAGTGTATAAAATTAGGCTCTAATTAACAGAACTACTACTGTGGTCAACTAATTAAAGTTACATTCTTAACTATGATGTCATTCTTGCTTAGATTCCTGAACATTCCCACCTCATTTCACCTCTTCACCGTGTTCCTGCCATACCCTTTTTGGTTCCTCTAATTCACCAAACTGGTGCCTGCCTCCCACATTTGCCCTTGGTCTTCTCTCTTTCTAGAATACTCTGCACTCAACTTTCCTCATGGCTGGCTCCTTCTCATCATTCAGGTCCAGTTTCCCCGGTCCCTCAGAGACACATTCTCTGACCAGCTTATTATTTTATTTCCTCATAGCACAAAATTATCTATCTGTTCATGTATTTGTTTTCTTGTTTATTTTCTTTTTTCCCCTCTTTAGTATGTAGGTCCCATGAGATTAAAACAAGGGTTGGCAGATTATAGCCTGCAGGGCGAATCTGGCCTGCTACCTGTTTTGTATGGCCCACAAGCTAAGAATGATTTTTGCCTTATTAAATGGTTTTTAAAAAATCAAAAGGAGAATACTATTTTGTAGCATGTGAAAATTATATAAAATTCAAATTTTGGTGTCCTTCAATAAAGTTTTATTGGAACACGGTGGTGCTCATTCATTTCTGTATTACTTATGGCTGTTTTCACACTACATGAGTGTAGCTGAGTAGTTACGGAAGAGACTGTGCTTCTCTTATAACTTTGCACTACTGCTTGGAATACTACAAATCACAATGACACAGTTACAACTTGACAGAATTTTAGGTGACACAAATACTGCCTTACTGTAATTTAAAGCAAACAAACAAAAAAACCAGCACATACTTTTCATGTCAAAACAAGAAAAGAAAAAAGAAATGACCATCAAATGTCACACACTTAAGGCACAATGAAGTGCGGATTTTCTTATTGAATTAGATGGCGAAGCATTGTGTTTATTATGTGATGACACTATATGCCCAAAGGATGCAATTAAAACATTACCATACTAAGCATTCATCACAGTATTCCCAACTCACAGGAAAGCACGAGTAATAAAAAATTACAAAACTTAAAATGTAATACTTTATTACAGCAAAATTTTGTTACAAAGATAAAAATGAGACTGCATAGTATGACTTTGATACCAAGACTAAACAAAGACAGTGTACAAAAAAAGGAAAATGTGGTAGACCGAGAAATGGCCCCTGAAGATATTCACTCCTTAATCCCTGAAACCTGCAAATGTGTTACCTTATATGTCAAAAGGAAATTTGCAAATATGATTAAGTCAAGGATCTTGAGTGGGAAGATTATCTTGGATTACTGATGTGAGCCTGATGAAACTGCAAGTGTTCTTATGAGAGGGAGGCAGGAAGAGTCAGAGAGAGAGTAATTCTACCAGAGAGGTAGAAATAGAAATTTGAAGATGCTACACTACTGACTTAAAATATGGAGGAAAAGGCTATGAGCCAAAGAATGTGGATGGCCCTTGGAGACCAGAAAAGGCAAGGAAACAGATTCTTCCTATAACCTTGGGAAAAGCTCAGTCCTGTCAGCACCTTGACTTTACCCCAGTGAAACTGATTTTGGACATCTAGAAATGTAAGATAATACATTTTATCTAATTTAAGCCACTAAGTTTGTGGTACTTTCTGACTGCAAAAATAGAAAACAAATAGAAGTTGCCAAAAATCTGTTTAGAAGTTTTACGTCTGTGTTCATGAGGGATATTGGTCAAAAGATACACAATCAGGGCTGGTTCAATATTCAGAAATCAATCAGTGTAAACCACCATATTAACAGGCTAAAAATAACATGCGATCATAAAATTTGATATAGAAAAAGCATGTGACAAATATTGGCACTCATTTATTTAAAAAAAACTCAGAGCCGGGCACAGTGACTCATGCCTGTAATCCCAGCACTTTGGGAGGCCTAGGTGGGTGGATCATGAGGTAAGGAGATTGAGACCGTCTTGGCTAACACGGTGAAACCCAATCTCTACTAAAAATACATAAAATTAGCCGGACGTGGTGGCGGGCGCCTGTAGTTCCAGCTATCGGGAGGCTGAGGCAGGAGAATAGCCTAAATCCGGGAGGCGGAGCTTGCAGTGAACCAAGATCGCGCCACTGCACTCCAGCCTGGGCGACAGAGTGAGACTCCCTCTCAAAAATAAAATAAAATAAAATAAAAAAACAAACTCAGAAAACTAGAAATAGGGACTTCTCAATTTGATAAAACAATCTTTTAAAAGCCTACAGCTAACATTGTACGTAATGATGAAGACCGAACACTTGCGCCTATAATCAGGAACAAGGCAAAGATTTCAACTCTCACCACTTTCACTCAACATAACGTGGGAAATTCTAGCCAGCCTAGTAAGGCAAGAAAAGGAAATAAAAGGCATCCAGATTGGAAAGGAAAAAGAAAACTACTCAAAACACAACGAAAACAAAAACTACAGAATTAATGAGTTCAGGAAGATCTCAAGATACAAAATCAACATAGAAAAATTGTGTTTCTACACTCCAGTAAACTAGTAAAAAAAATGTGGAAACAGAAATTAAAAATACAGTAAATTTACGATTTCCTGAAACAGAGAAATACTTAGGTAAAAAACCTGACAAAACGTGCGTAGTACTTGTAGATGAAAATTATACAACACTAGTGAAAGAAATCAAAAAGATCTAATAAATTAGGAGACATAGTGAGAGCATGAGTTAGGATACTTATGTTAAAGATGCCAGATGTCTGCAAATTTTTATAAAGATTTAACACAATTCCTATCAACATCACAGCAAGAGATTTAGGAAACAGAGAAAAATTTTCTAAAATGTATATGGGAACTCAGAGAAACTAGAAGAGAGAGAAAAAAAAACTAAGAAGCATAATAGTGGAGACATCACTTTACCCAGTTTCAAGATGTTTTAAATAGCTACACTAATCAGGAGTGTGTGGTGCTAGGAGGCAGAGGGCTGGACAAATAAATAAATGGAACAGAATAGGGAACCAAGAAATACACTAAAGCAAATATGTCCAACTGATTTGAGACAAAGGTTCAAAAGCAATTCAATAGAGGCATAATCGCCTTTTTGACAAATGGTCCTGAAGTAGTTGGGCATCTTGGGTTAAAGAAAAAAAATCTTGACCTAAACCTCACACATCACATATTCAGACAAAATGACATCAAAATGGGTCAACATTTAAATGTAAAATGTAGAATATAACGTGAGAGAAAATCTTCAGGACCTCAGATTTGGTGAAGAATTTCTAGCCGTGACACCAGAAGTGTGATGCAAAAAAGAAAAATTGGTAAGTTTTAGTTCATCAATATTAAAAACTTTTGCCCTGGGAATAGACAAGCTACAGAATGGGGAAAATCATTTGCAAATCACATAACTGACGAAGGATTCATATCTAAAATAAACAATTCTCAAAACTCAATGGTAAACTCAACAACAACAAAACAATCCTTTGTGGGTAACATTTATATCCTGGGAGATTATGAAATGAGTTTGGGGCTATGGCTGCTTTGAGTGAAAGTTGTCATGTGTTTCAGAATATGGGACAGCGGAAAAAGTGAATTTCACTCTTCAACAATAGCCCTTACTCATCTATTGAAAGCTTTGCCTATTTTAATTTCTTCTCCAAATTATGCAGGATTCTTCCCAGTAGCACAAATGACCCTTGGATTTAGAGGGTGGAAAGTGAAAATTACTCTAATAAATTTGTAGCCACAATGAGAAAGGCTTACTTAATAATCTCAAATAACTGTAAAACCAAACAAAACGTACCAGAAAACATTTGAGAGAGCCATTTATTGGCCTATGTTCAGAAGAGTTCATGAGATACATGGGCAGAAGAGTTGTTATTTTTTTCTCTTTAAAAAAATTGTAATTGATACATAATTTTACATGTGTAGGGGGTAAAATAGAATGTTTCAATGCATGTGTACCTTGGGTAATAATTAAATCAGGATAATTATCATATTTGTCACCTCAAACATTTATTACTTATTTATGGTAAGAACATTCAAAATCCTGTCTTTATTTTATTTTAGATTCAGGGGGCACGTGTGTAGGTTTGCTAAATGAATGCATTGCATGATTCTGAATTTTGAGTTTCTAATAATCTCATCACCCAAGTAGCAAACAGTACCTTATACATAGTTTTTCAACCCTTTCTCCCTCCTTTTCCCCACTTTTGGAATCCCCCGTGCTTATTGTTTCCATCTTTGTGTTTGTGTATACCCAATGTTTATCTCCCACTTTTAAATGAGAACTTGAGGTATTTTGTTTTCTGTTTCTGTATTAATTTGCTTAGCACAATGACTTCCAGCTCCATTCCCACTGTTGCACAGGATATGCTTTTGTTCTTTTTTAAGGCTGCATAGTATTCTATGGTGTATATATCTTCCACATTTTCTTTATCCAGTCCACTGATAGGCAGTTGGGTTGATTCCATGTCTGCTATTGTGAAGAATGCTGCAATGAACATACAAACGCAGGTATCGTTTTAATAGAATGATTTACTTTCCTTTGCTTATATAACTACTAATTGGGTTGCTGGGTCAAATAGTAATTCTGTTTTTAGTTTGAAGAATTGCTATTTTTAATTCCTACATTCCCATGCATGTAACTGCCTTTGGTATTAACACAAATTTATGTAAGTGGCTTAATATAATGGGATAAAAATGACTTTTTTGTTGCCTGTGACATGAAAGCTTTCATCGAAAAGGTGATTTGTTTTAAAAAGCCTCTTGAGTTACCTTTTAATTTTTAAATACACAGACATATTTGATTAAATTTTTTTTCTGCTCACCAAGGAATGGTAGACACTGCAAACACTTTTGCACATAGTCCAATCCTCATTTCCTTCTTTCTTCAACACACAATCTACAAAACCACAGTTTTGACGTCAGCTCCTTCCAACACTTTTTGCCACATTCAACTTTCCTTTCACCTAGGAAATGATCATTAGGGATAATTTAAAAGAAGGTGGTGTCCCTGCCTTCTGTACTCTTACATTTTGTAATAGAGAAAATGTCGCTCTTTATTAATGCTGACCCTAGCACAAAGGCCTTACAGTCACCCAGAAAGAAGTATTAGAGACTTCCCTGGGTTCATGCTCCACCCTGTAGGTCAGAATTGTTTTAGCATACAACCCTCTCTGTTCTTCCTTAGTGCACTAATCATAACACTTTCTTCATGAATTCAGTGAAGGACCCAAGCCAGAAAAAGAAAAGCACAGTCAAGACATTTTTATTTTCCAGATTTTTCTTTATTTTTATATAATGTTTTATTTCAAAATAATTTAATATTCACAAGAAGTTGCAAAAGTAGTAAGCAGAGTTTTTGAATACGCTTCACCCACATTTCCTGAATGGTAACATCTTACATAACCACAGTACAAACCATGAAGCTGCCATTGGTACAATATTTTTAACTCAAATGTAGACCATAGATGGATTTAAGTTTTTACATTCACTTTGTTGGAGTATTTTTAGGACATTTTGTCACATGTGTAGATTATACAAGCATTACCACAATTGAGATTCAGAACTGTTCCATCAGCACAAAGAATATTCCTCATGTTACCCCTTAGTACTCACATCCTCCCTTTAACTCTAATCCCTGGCAGCCACTGATCTGTTCATCATGACTATAATTTTGTCACTGAGAATGTTATATAAGTGGAATTAGGAAATGTATAGCCTTTTGACATTGGCTTCTTTCACAGAGCATAATGTCCTTGAAATCCATCTAAATCATTGTATATATCAATAGCCCATTCATTTTTAATTGTTGAATAGCATCTCATTATATGGACATACCACAATTGCTTTATTCATTTACCTGTCAAAGGACATGTGCAATTACACACCACTCTTGATGGTCAGGGACTGGGAAAGAATATGATTGAAAAATTGGTTACAAGGAAATCTGGAGAAGAAGTCTATAGATGGACCTCTCTGAATGGGCAAATAATGGGAAGATATTTACATTCCATGTCATGCTCACCAAAGGGTGACCTCAGTGAGGAGGATTTTAATAATCAAATTGATAGGATAACCTGTTCTGTAGATGCCCGTCAGCTTCTTTCTCCAACCACACCTGTCTTTGCCCAATGGACTCCTGAGCAAAGTGGCCATGGTGGCAGGGATAGAAGTTGTGGCATGTGCTCAGAAATGAATTTTCAACTCACCAAGTCTGACCTGGCTATGGCCACTACTGAGTGCCCAATCTTTCAACAGCACAGACCAACCCTCAGCTCTTGATATGGCACCATTTTCTGGGGGTGATCAGCCAACTACCTGGTGGCATGTTGATTACTTTGGACCACTGCCATCATGGAAGGGGCCACATTTTATTCTTACTAGAATAGACACTTATTCTGAATGTGGATTTGCCTTATGTGCGCAAAATACTTCTGCCAAAACTACCATCTGTGGACTTACAGAATGCCTTATCCACCACCATGGCATTGCACACAGCATTGTTTGTGATCAAGGAAGTAACTTCACACAAATAAAGTGTGGCAATGGGCCTGTGCTCATGAAATTCATGATCCTCACCATCCTAGATCAGCTGGTTTGATAGAATAGTGGAATTGCCTTTTGAAGACTATTACAGTGCCAGCTAGGAAGTAAAACTTTGCAAGGTAGGGCACAGTTCCCCTAGAAGGCTGTGTACACTTGGAATCAGTGTCTAATATATGGTGCCATTTCTCCCATAGCCAGGTTCATAGATCCAGAAATCAGGGGGTGGAATTGGGAGTGGCACCACTCATCTTTATCCCTAGTGACCTATTAGCAAAATGTTTGCTTCCTGTTCTTGTGACCTTATGCTTTCCTATCCTAGAGTTCTTAGTTCCAAAGGGAGAGATGCTTCCACTGGCAGACACAACAATTATTTCATTGAACTGGAAATTAAGACTGCTGCCTGACTGCTTTGGCCTCCTCATGCTTCCAAAGCAACAGACAAAGAAGAGGGTTACATTACCGGCTGGGATGATTGATCCTGACTACCCAGGGGAAATTGGACTACTGCTCTACAATGGAGGTAAGAAAGAATATATCTGGGATACAGGTGATCCTTTATGGTATCTCTTAGTATCACTATGCCGTGTGGTTAAAGTCAATGAAAAACTATCACAACTCAATTCATTCAGGACTACTAATGGCCCAGACCCTTCAGGATTGAAGGTTTGGGTTGCCCACCAAGAAAAGAACTATAACCAACTGAGGGTTTGATGAGGGCAAGGGGAATAGGGAATAAGTAGTTGAAGAAAGTAGTTAGAAATACCACATAACCACAGTGACCATATGGCCATAGTGACCACATGACCAATTACATAAATGAGAAATGCAATTATCTGAGTATTTCCTCCATATTTTGAAATGAATATGTTTGTGCATGTGTATTCAGTTGACAAGGGTGGACTTAATCATGACTTTTATGTGTCAACCTGATTGGGTCATGGTGCTCAGATATGTGATCAGACATCCTGGATGTTTCTGTGAGCATGTTTTTAGATGAGATTAACATTTAAATCAGTGGACTTTCAGTGAAGCAGATTGCCCTCCATAATGTGGGGTGGGCCTCATTCAGTTAGCTGAGTACAACAAAAAGACTACCCTCCCCCAAGCAAGAGAGAAATCTGCTAGCAGTTTGCCTTTGGACTTGAATTACAACACTGGCTCTTTCTGGGTCTCCAGCCTGCCTGCCCACTCTGCAGATTTTGGACTTGCTAGGCTCCATAATTCCATGAGCAAATTCCTCAAAATAAATCTCTCTCCCAATATTGGTTCTGTTTTCCTAGAGAACTCTAATACACCAAGTGTTGGCTATTGCATATAAAGTTGTCATGAATATTCAAGTACAGGTTTTCGTATGAACATAAGTTTTCACTTCTCTAGAGGAAATACCCACAAATATGATTGCTGGGTCATATAGTGAGTGTGTGTTTAAATTTATAAGAAACTACAAAAATGTTTTCTAGGATGGCTAAACACTTTTCAGCCCCACCAACCGTGTCTGAGGGATGAAGTTGGTCTGCATCCTCTCCAGGACTTGGTACTGTTCATATTTTTAGTTTTAACAATTCTAATGGGTGTGTGGTAGAGATATTTTTCTTTTTAAGTTCTATTCCGGCTCCACCATTCTCAACCCAGTGTTTTGTCATCATTTTTTGTTTTTCTATCTCCAAAACCTGCTTCTGTGGTCTTTTTAGAAAGCATGGGATGATGAGGACAGGTTGACTGGAAGTGGATGGGACATATATAACTCTTCTCCAGAACTATTACCTGGAAAAACACCTCCCAGCAATCATCTTGGGTTTCACAAGGAACTTTGAAAAAGCAGGTGTCATGATCTATTGCTTCATAATAAATTTCTCTAAAACACAGTGGCTTAAAACAACATTTATTTGGGCTAGTTTCTGTGGGTCAAGAATCTGGGTCCTCTGACACCGTAGCTCTCACAAGGCTGCAGTCATTGCAAGTCTTGACTCAGAAGGATTCACTTCCTAGATCTTCTGTATGGCTGTTGGCAGGATTCAATTCCACACAGTTCAGTTGTTCTCAGTTGGACTTAGGGCGTTCTTGCTAGCTATTGGCTGGAGTCTGTCCTCAGTCCTTTGCCACATGAGTCCCTTCAATATGGCAACTTTCTCTATCTCTCTTCTCTCTCTCTCTCTCTCTCTCTCTCACACACACACACACACACACACGAGTGTGAATAACAGGTGGTGGGAGCCATTTCCTGAGCTGTCCACCGCAGCAGGTGTTTAGGTTTGGTGCTGTAGATAAAGGGGAGGCTACTGGAGAAATTGCCTTGAAGCTGTCTGCAAGGTGAGCATAGAGTGGACTTAGAATAAATATTTATTTGTGAAGGTTTAGGGGAGGAAGACAGATGGAGCTTGTGGGTTGCAAAATTGCAACTACCTCTTGGTGCCACCATAGGATATACATAAAAGAACCCTACCTAAAGTAAGGTCTGTCACATAAAGATGCTCAACAGGTGAAATTATGGAGGTATTTAATACCATTTCTAGACTTGAGATCAAGAGGTCAGGACAGCACAATTATTCTTCCACAGGAAATGAAATAAAACCAACTTCAGAAATCTACAAATTTAAAAGGCCAACTAAGTCCATTCTATGGACCTTTCTCAGATTTGAACTGTAGAAACAATGTTGAAAGCAGGAAGCAGGCAGTGTAAAGCATTAGAGATTCGAAACCAAAGTAGAATAAGCCCTGGATCCCTGAAATCTACCATACCATATCAGTGGCCTTAGGAGGCCTTTTAACAATTTAAACTGAAGCTAAAAAATACTTTTCATAAAAAAGAATGACATCATTTCCTTTGCAGCAACATGGATGCAGTTGGAGGCCATTATCCTGAGTGAATTACTGCAGGAACAGAAAATCAAATACCACATGTTCTCACTTAATAGTGGAAGCTAAACAATGGTCCACATGGACATAAAGATGGACACAGTAGACACTGAGGACTACAAAATAGGGGAGGGAGTAAAGGGGCAAGTGTTGGAGAAACTACCTGTTGCATACTATGTTCACTAGAGGAGCAAACCCCAACGTTACATAATACACCCACCCACCCATGTAACAAATTTGCACAGGTACCCCCTGAATCTATAATTAAGAAAAGAAGAGAGTTCAAAAAAAGAATACTTTTCAAAACATGTATTTTCACAGCATATTCATACTCCTAAAAAGAAATACCAGAATCTGATAAGATTAGTTACCTCTGGAGAGAGGACTGGGAGCTCTGTGCTAGGAGACACACAGGACTTTTATAGTCTATCATTTTATACTGGTTGAATATGTTCCCATGGACATAAATTAAAAGAAAAATAAAAGGAAAATACTTTTAACTTAATAACAAATTTGACTCTTCTAAACCATCTGTGAGGCAAAGATAAATAGGATGGAAATGGCAAATTATCTAGAAAATATTGAAAATGAGAATATTTTTTAATCAAAAAACCTATGGGCCATAGCTAAAGCTGTATTTAAAAGAGAATTAATAGCTCCAAAAGTGTTCATGTTAAAAATGAGCTGAAAAAAACTAAATATACAACTTAAGAAATAGAAAAAATCATGCTGGGTGCAGTGGCTCACGCATGTAATCCCAGCACTTTGGGAGGCTGAGGCGGGCAGCTCATTTGAACCCAGGAGTTCCAGATCAGCATGAGCAAAATGGTGAAACCCCTTCTGTACAAAAAATACAAAAAACTAGCCTGGTGTGGTGTCATGCATCTGTAGTCCTAGCTATGCAGGAGGTTAAAGCGGGAGGATAGATTGAGCCCAGGAGGTCGAGGCTGCAGTGAGCTGTGATTGTGCCGCTGCACTCCAGCCTGGGCAACAGAATGTGACCCTGTCTTTAAAAAACAAATAAATAAAAAATAAATAAATAAAATCAAATCTATATAGAGTAGGAGGAAAGAATTCATAAAAATGAAATTATTGTAAAAGAAAAACAACTGAAAAAGAGATATAACAAAGCTGATCTTTACAATTAAACTACTCTGGTAAGTCTAGTTAAGGATAAAAGAGAAAAGTGAAAACATTCAACATTAGTAATTATAAAAGATGCAAAACGCATTTTAAAAATTGTAGAAGAATATGTACAGGTCAATTTTAAGGTAACATATGATTTTCTAGCCAAATATAAATAACCCAGATTCACTTAAGAAGTGGTAGAAAGTCAGCCAGGCACAGTGGCTCACACCTGTAATCCCAGCACTTTGGGAGGCTGAGGTGGGAGGATCACTTGAGCCCAGGAGTTTCAGACCAGCCTGGGCAACATAGTGAGACCCCATCTCTGCAAATAAGTAAAAAAATAATAATAATAACTGGGCATAATGACACATGTCTGTAGTCCCAGCTACTGGGGAGGCTAAAATAGAAGGATTGCTTGAGCCTGGGCGGTTGAGGGTGCAGTGAGCTGAGACTGCATCACCATCCTCCAGCCTGAGAGACAGAGCAAGATGCTGTCTCAGACAAAAGAAGTGGTAGAAAGTCAAATAAGCTATTACACATAACAGAAACTAGAACATGGATAAAGATCTGCCATTTAGAAAGGCTTCAGGACCAGATGACTTTATCATTAGCATCTATGTAGCCTCAAAAAACAGACAATAACTTTTCTTATAAGTACACACAGAAGATGAAAGGATCCCATAAGTGACAGTATGAAGCAAAGATAGGCTAAATAACAAAATCAGATAAAAGTACCTAAAAAGAGAACTATAAATCAATATTTACTAATAAAAAAATAAGTATTCTAAGTAAAAATAGAAAGTTTAGTTTATTCAAATAACAGCATACTTGGCCAAGTAGATTTTATTCCAAGCATACTGGTTTTTGAAGGGAAGCCCAGCCTAGATCAGCAGATTGTCAGCCAAGCCATAGACTCCTGAGCAATATTAATGCCTATTGTGGCATGCCACTGAGATTTTGTAGTTGTTTGGCATACACAATTATTGTGACCGTAACTCTAGTTAACTGTTACAGTTAGCTCCTCTGGACCATGTGCCTTTATGACATTTTCCACTTGTTCCTTCATGTTCTTTTGTAGGAACTAAAGCCATCATTTTGAGGATAGAAGCCATGTGCTAGGATAAAGGAAAAGAAAGCTAGAAGGAACCTGGGTCCTAAATTCCCACAGGACTACCATGTAGCCCTGGACTACCTACATTCAGATGTCTTTATGTTTATGTCATTGTCATTTTTGGTGCCCTGAAGTCAAACCAAATCCTGACTTATATACAAATGGTCTGTACATTGTCAAATCGTATGGCCAGTTTTCAGCCTTTCTCCTACTTCATCCATCAGCAACATTTGGCCCTGCTGGTCATGCTTTCTTGAAAGCGTATCTTCACTTTGCTTCTTGTACCCCACTCTTTCATGAATCTTCTTTTAACTCATTGGCTACTCCTTCTGAGACTCAATTTCTAGATAGCCCTCACCTTCCTTAATTCTAAATGTTGGGGGTACTACCAGGGTCACTTTTAAGAATATATTTTTTTAATCAATACTCAGTCAGTAGTTGATCTTAACTAATCCCATGACCTTAAGTACAATCTATAAGCTGTCAACTCCCAACCTTATTTTCCAGCCCTGACATGTCCCCGATCTCATCTTACTGCTTATTCAACATCTCTACTTGATGGTCTAATAGGCATCCCAAATGTCACATGTCCAAAACTGAATTTGTGCTGCATTCCCACCACTCCCCTCGGTCAGTAAGTGGCAACTGTAAACTTCCATTTTGTTAGGCCAAAATATCTCAGCATCATCCTGTCTCCTCTTTTTACTCACACCACCTTCAATCTATCAGGAAATTCTATTGACTCTACCCTCAGAATGTATCCAGCATCCAACAGCTTATCACTGCCTTCCCCTTTTCCACTCCTGTTCAGACCATCACCTGAACTACTGCATCACTTGACTTCGTCTCCCTGCCTCAGCTGTTGCTCTAATACAGCATACTCACCACCCAGCTTTAATTTAAAACACATGAGACCATGTCATTCCTCTACTCACAATCCTCAAGTCATTTCTCATCTTACTCAAAGTAACAGAAGAGTCTTTCCTGCAGCCTTCAAGGCCTGCATGACCTGGCCACAGTTGTCTATCACACTTCATCATCTTCCTCTCCTTATACTCACTCCACATCACTACAGTGGCCTCATCAAACACACTCAACCTGTGCCCAACTCAGGACCTTTGCACTGCAGTTCTCTGTCTGCAACTCTGTCTCCCTGGTAGCCACATGATTTTCTCCCTCCTTTCATTCAAACCTTTACTCAAACTCACCTCTTTAAAGAGGCTTCCCCTGACTCCATTCTCCATAGCAACATATTTCACATTGCACTCTCTATCATCTACCTTGCCTTATCTTTCTTCTTAGTAGTATCACGTTGCACATATCTGTGTATCATCCATCTTTTCTATAGACCGTAAGTTACATAACAGTTTGGGGGAGAAAAAGGAATAACTTTCCTCACCCATTGCAAGGGTTGTTGCTGACGCTCCTGTAACAAAAGATTAACAAGAGAAAAGCATGACAAATTTATTCAGCCAATGTTTTATGTGATATGGGAGCCTTCAGATATGAAGATCCAAAGACCCAGGAAAAAGGGTGTAACTTTATACCCTTAGGTTCAATGAAGAAGGAACAGTCATGCAGAAATGTGACTGGACAAAGGGGGAGTCTGACCTGATGGCAACACACTACAGAAAACTCAACAGTCCCTATTTGTTTAGATTCTTCTTGGCCCCCCTGGAAAATATGCCTTTACTTTGGGTGGGACACCTGTCACATCAGGGTCCTATGGCCTACTTTCATGTAAGGCAAGTCGGAGAACCCTTTATGGCCAGCTCTCACATAGACAGGTGGAAGGCCAGAGAGTGGCCTTTCCATGTCTGCTGTCTTCTCAGTTTCCAAGGTGCCGTATTTTGGGGTAGCATTTTCTGAGCCCCAACAACAGCAAGAACTTGCTCTAGACTTTGTCTGTTTGTTTCGTTGTTATAGATGTAATCCTAGTGCCTATTACAGTGTCTGACTCATAGTAGGGATCAAATAAATATGCACTGAGGAAAGGAATCTTTCTATCTCGAGCACAATCTTTCCATCTCCTGGAATGCAGTAGGCACTGCAATAAATGTTACATTCATAAAGTAATGGGATCAAAAGGTGTCTTGAGTTGAATCGTGTCCCCCAAAAGATATGTTGAAGTCCTAGCCCTCCTGTATCTTATTTGGAAATAAGGTCTTGGCTGGGCACGGTGGTTCACGCCTGTAATCCCAGCACTTTGGGAGGCCAAGGTGGGCGGATCACGAGGTCAGGAGATGGAGACCATCCTGGCTAACACAGTGAAACCCCGTCTCTACTAAAACCACAGAAAATTAGCCGGGTGTGGTGGCGGGTACCTGTAGTCCCAGCTACTCAGAAGGCTGAGGCAGGAGAATGGCGTGAACCCGGGAGGGGGAGCTTCCAGTGAGCTGAGATCGCACCACTGCACTTCAGCCTGGGCGACAGAATGAGACTCCATTTCAAAAATAAAATAAAATAAACATAAAAATAAATAAAAATAAAAATAAATTTTAAAAAAGAAATAAAGTCTTTGCAGATGTATTCAGGTTAAGAAAAGACTGGATTAGCATGAGCCCACATTCAATACCTAGTGTCCTTAGGAAGAGAGAGAGATTGGGAGACACAAAGATACACACAGAGGGAAGAGGACAATGTGCAGACGGAGGTATAGTTTGCAGTTAAGCTGCCTTGGCTGAAAGAAGGCCAAGGACTGCCAGCCACCACCAGGAGCTGGAGCAGACCCATGGGACATTCTTTCCAGCAAGGCCATCAGAGGAATATGGCCCTGTGGATACCTTGGTCTTGGATCTCCAGCCTCTAGAACTGTGAAGGAATACATTTCTGTTGCTTTAAGTCATTCAGCTTGTGGTCATTTGTTATGGCAGCCCTGGGAAAGTAATACAAAGGGTGGGGAGAACTAGGTTTTCAGCATGATTAGTTACCTCATCTCATTAAATGCCAGAATTAGAACTCAGGCCTTCTGACTCTCCAGTTCAGTGTGCTTTCCACTAGACCAGTGCTTCTCAACTTTATTTCCTTTAACCCCTGCCCCAAGGAGCCTCTTTAGGCTTTTTTTTCCCTAATCACCTCCTACCCCAACCTCCATAAAGTTGGTGTTTTTGTTTGTTTGTTTTTTTGTTTTGAGACGGAGTCTTGCTTTGTCACCCAGGCTGGAGTGTAGTGGTGTGATCTGATCTTGGCTCACTGCAACCTCCGCCTCCTGGGCTCAAGTGATTCTCCTGCCTCAGCATCCTGAGTAGCTAGGATTACAGATGTGTGCCACAACGCCCAGCTATTTTTTGTATTTTTAGTAGAGATGGGGTTTCACGACGTTGGCCAGGCTGCTCTTGAACTCCTGACCTTGTGATCTGCCTGCCTCGCCCTCCCAAAGTGCTGGGATTACAGGTGTGATCACCGTGCCCAGCCTCCATAAAATTTTAATACCACAGATATACAGTATACTGTTTATGTGCCGTGGCCCTTTGAAGGTCCATAGACTATTAGAATATCTAAGTTTTAAGATTTTTGCCCCTCCTCCCAAGAATTCCAAATTTTTACCTCCTGGCAGAGGGAAGTATGGCATTCATAATGCATGCTTTCAACTGAAATATTATCTGATAATGGCCATAAATGAAATATTTATTTTTCTGTTATCAGAACAAGAAATGTAGGTACAGCTTATGAATATATATTTCAGCTCTCCCTCTGTCCTTTGATGGGATTATACTTCTGTACCTCCTCAGAAGTGGAGTGAGGCTGTGTGGCTTGTTTTAGGCAATGAAATGTGAGTGTAAGTACCATGTATCACCTTCAAGTAGAAGCTTTGAAACATTGCATAATTCCCTACCTTCTCCCTCCTGCTCCTCTAATTATGGAAACACAGTGTATGATGGAGCCTCTGGGAGCTGGGACCCCAAGTGAGAGTGATGAACAGAGCTTCCCTGATGGCTCCCTGTGCACCACATCTATGAATGAGAAATAAGCTTCTGCTGTGAAAAGCCACTGAGACTTGTTTGTTTAGTTTTTGAGACAGGGTCTCTGTCACCCAGGCTTGAGTACAGTGATACCATCACAGCTCACTGAACCTGTCCCTCCTGGGCTCAAGCAATCCTCCTACCTCAGCCCCCTGAGTAGCTGGGACTCCAGGTGTGTGCCGCCAGGCCAGTTATTTATTTTTTAAAGGGAGGGCTTCATTATGTTTCCCAGTCTGATCTCAAACTCTTGCGCTGAGGCATTCTGCCCACCTCAGCCTTCCAAAGTGCTGGGATTACAGGGGTGAACCACTGCCCCAGCCACCACTGACATTTGAGTGTTGTTTTTAGTTTTCTTTTAAATCAAAGAAAAACATATCCCATCCTAACAAACATGGTATTGCATGAGGGAAAAAGTTAGATGCATAAAATGAACTGTTTTTTTCACCTTAATTTTAATTTAACATGATACTCACAAGGGAAAATAAAAACTCCAATAATGTTTTAAAATGTAATTAAATTGAACATTTCTGAGCTTCTTGTTTAAAACTTAACTTCTTGCTCTCTTATTATATATTAAATTTTGAAACATAAATAAAACAAAGGTTCACTGCTCTAGAACTCCAAGTTAGAACTTCAATTCAAATATAGATTGACCTGTTGTAAATACATGTGATGCAGGGAGATTTGCCAGGACTGAGGGCTCCAAGCTTTTTTTTACACTTTCTTTGCAAGGTATATGGTGCTGGATCATGGACTTCATCACCGATGAAAAATAAAATTACGTGTTTATTGGATTTGTGTGACCTTTTCTTCCAACAATCTCAGGGCACCAAACTTTTAGCACATCCACTCCTTAAGTAATTTTAACATGCAGAGAGGATGAGAAGGTCAAACAATTACAAGAAGTCTGCTAGCCAATGTCAGCGGAATGCATTAGGTGTCAGTAGAGTTTCCATTTCAAATATTAACAAACAGGACATAAAGCTACAGTATAGCTGGGGTGAAGCAAGAGGCATGCCGGGAAATGTGCTAAATAACCCTCAGGAATTGGGCAGTGCAGCCAGCCTTCTCAGAGAGTACAGGAAAGGAAGAAGTAAAAGGCAATGTTTTTAAAACCGAAAGCTAGGATTTTTATCAGGAAAGATGCCTCACACTGGAGCCTTACCCTCATTCAAATATTTATTTTGCTTGTGTGAATTCAGTCATTTGTAAAGGTAGAAAACTCTCTTTTCCATTTGCTCCGTTAATTACTGTTTGGCTCCTTTCACCAAACAAATTTTGCAGAATTTTATGAAGTGTTTTCTTTGTCTGATCTTCTGTAATAGCCACCTATACAGTGTTTGATACTGGAAGTGGATTCAGTACAGAAAACACAGCCACTGCAAGTGTTACAGGAGCAAAAGGATTTAATATAGGAATTAGGGTTATACATAAATATGTGGGAGAGCTAATGGGAGGGTGGGGCTGAACAGCACATAGAGGACCAGAGAAACAGTCCCTTAATAACTTCTGCCTAAAGAGCTGGAGCAGGAGGGGAAGCTGTTCTGGCCACCACATCCTCCTGAGAATAATGGCTTAGCTTTTCAAATCCCACGCAAGTTCCTCTCAGTGGCAAAATCCAACCCTGAATTGTATGGAAAGGGCATTCTGTGAAACATGGCTCCCCCGCTGGAGGTGAGAGGTGGTACTGCTCAGATGACCAAATGCGATCCAGCATAGTTAATTGCACAATGAAAAGGGAACTCTATTTATTGAGGTTGAGTCTGTTTATTTTAACTGATAATTGGGTTGCAAGCTAAAATTATGAATTCAGTTCAGTACATTGCTCTGTTAAGAACAAAATGTCAGCTGATGTATTTTTAATTTTTCATGAAATGATTTTCATCACATTTGAGATGTATATTTGCAACAAAAAGCTCTAATGCTAGTGGTGATGGCAGCATCCCCAACCCTGCGTTGATGCCTTGGCAATGGAGGCTAGACAATGGCAATGTTTTGAGTAGCCTATTTTGTCTTCATCAAGAAAATAATTGAAGCTGCCTCTTCTTCTGGTTCTAAAACATAATTCAGGTCTGAAGCATGAAAAATTCTGTGGATTGTTACTTGCACTAGAATTGAAAACTGGCTTGTAATAGGAGTTTATAAATGAATAAATGAGCATTTGAACTGTTTATCTGTAAGTAATCTAACTAGAGAAGGCATGAGATAATTATCAAAGTGAAGTTTTAAAATGAAGAAGAAAATCCACAGGCTTTGCTTAAAGATTCTGCAGTATTTAGGATTCGATTTCCAAACCTTCGGGGTTCCCAGAAGACAGAAAAGAGGCCCCGTGTAGTTTAGAAAAGCTAGAGAGAGAGAATGGGGGGGGGGGGAGAGAGAGAGAGAGAGAGAGAGAGAGAGGAAATGGAGCATAAAGAATGGTAAAGGCAGCTACAAAGGCACTAATAGAGCAATCTTAGGTGTGAGTGAGAAAAGAGAACACTCCTGTGATCAGGTTCTGTAACAAGCTGAACAGAAATGTGATTTAGCTGGTTCTAGAAAACGACAACTAGCAGGAGACTTGCTCAATTGAATAATTCTTTTTTTCCCCCGAATTCACTCTTGAGTATATCTGGTGTGGATAATACTTGTTTAATAGCCTAGCTTTTAGCCATTTTTACATAGAGGAAACCTATTCCTTGAACAAAAGCCAGTCTGCATTTTTGCAGTTTATTTCATATTTAGGATTGCCCTTTTCTCCTAGATGGTGTGGAGCTCTACTATCACCAGGTGGCAATTCACAACTTTGCAGGCGAGAGACAGAGGTGAAAGGAAGCTCTGTTCCTTTCAAGCACTAAACAGAATTGCAATTATGATCATTTTTGACATTACAAGCCATAACTGTCACGACAAAATGCATTTCAGAGTTTGGGCTGCTGCAACAAGTCCTGAAAAATTAATTACTAACAGTTTCCTTCAGAGTTGCTCTAAAAAATTGCAAATGCTGATTTATTTATAGCAACAGCATTTCAAAGATTTTACTTTTTTCCCTTAAAATTGCTGTCAATATTGGGAAAACCTGAGTATAATTCTGCCTATATTATTTTTTATCATAATTGGTTTGTAGAATCATGACCTGTTAACTCAAATAGGAATTAGCAACTACTGTTTACAATGAGACACCCCCACCCCATCTCTGTGCATTTTCTGCTATACTTTGCTGTGATAGTCTCAGTTTCCAGTCTCCTGTCTCCTATGACATAGGACTATCTAGCTCCCAGGGATTTTGTAAGGATTAAGGAGGTAATAATACATGGACATGGCTAGTACAGTGCCTGCCACATAGTAGATGACAAATAAATGTCAGTTGTTTTTCCTCCATCAATACAATTGAGGTGAATAATAGGATGACTACCAATTGTTGAGCTGTGTATCAGGCATTGTGCTAACCGGTTTCATTCCTCAAACAGCCCTGTAAGGAGAATGAGGCTCAGCCACTAACTTGCCCAAGATTCCACAGCAAATACCTGGCTGACCTGGAAATTCAACCTTAGGACTTTCAAACCCTTTACTGCTATGCCATCCTGAGCTTGATTCTTCACACCGAATATGAAATCCCATCATACCTCATGCAACCTTTTCATCATCTGGGGAGCTGGACTCCTATCGGAAAAAGATTCTTGTGGTTTTACAACATTTAGTTATTGAAACTACAGTACAGCATTGCCAAGCTCTAAAGCTTGAGATTGACACAGAGAAGGAGATTTGGCTGCACACAACCGAAAGTCGGCCTGCCTTCCCCGCAAGGTACAAGGATATTCAGGCTATCTAGCCTTCTGTATGACACACATGAGAATAAACTAAAAAAAATACTTTTTTAAAATTTAAAAAATGCTTTTATTGCAAGGCTTGATGCACAAACGTGTATCCAACGTTGCCCCTGTCCACCTTGATTTTCCATTAATCTACATGGTGCCCACTGACAAAATTCTCTCGATTCCTGTCTACTTCTTCAAGTACCATTAAATTCTGGTTCTCTCTTTCTGGGTCCTGTGATTTCTAGAGGCTCACTGTCTTCTAATTTGGTGCCTAGTTTTTGAGCTCCAAAAACTCCATTTCCAAAATCACTGAGTAAAAGGTACGAATGTTCCTCTGGGTATGTGGATAGGTTGGAAACCTTTAGAATGCAGATGCCTAGAATATATTAAGAGGTCCCCAAATTCATCACCACCAGAGAACACCTTTATGACCAATGTTGACACTCCAATATCTGGATACTGCCTCATCTAAAAAAGCCTTATAGCCATAATATTGGTCCTAGAACTTGAACAGGGGTTTTAGGTAACTTCTGATGGACTTATACATATATATATATTTTTATTGTTGAGATGGAGCCTTACTCTGTGGCCAAGGCTGGAGTGCAGTGGTGCGATCTCGGCTCACTGCAACCTCCACGTCCTGGTTCAAGCAATTCTGCTGCCTTAGATACCTGAGTAGCTGGGATTTCAGGTGTGCGCCTCCACACCTGTCTAATTTTGGTATTTTTAGTAGAGACGGGGTTTCATCATGTTGGCCAGGCTCATCTCGAGCTCCTGACTTCAAGTGATCCTCCTGCCTCAGCCTCCCCAAGTGATCGGATTACAGGTGTGAGCAACCATGTCCAGCCCACATATATTTCTTCAAGGTGCCTTACCTAATGAAAATAAATATAGATATAATTTTACCTTCATTTTTCACAGTGGAAAAATGAATTTGAAGATTTTCTTATGGAATATTTGGTTTGTTTTTATTTAATGGTAGAACTGTATTAACCTTTGCCATGTACAATCCTTTTTTTGTCATTTGCTTAATATCTCTGAGACTTCTAGAACTTTTACACTAATATCTCAGGAAGTAGAATAACTGCTATCTTTTGAAACTCTTAAGAGGGATCCCATAAAGAAGCTTGGTCCTATAACAGAGGAATCAATTAAAGCTTGCATTAAGGAGCTCTCATCAATTGAACATATTCCTCCATTACAGAGTGGACCCCTGTGGATCAGTAGAAATTTCTTTGGTCAAAAAACATCAAGAGCAGTTTTCACTAATAAATTCCTTGTTTTTCCTCTTAGAAACATCCCTTTACTCTTATGTCAAATGTGTGAAATGTTTTCTAAAATGGGAAAGGTTCAAAAGTGACTATTTGTAAATTGACTACCTGCATATGAGCTTTCTGTATATACCAGTTAATGGTAATTTGATATTTAATCAGAGTTTTCCAGAGAATCAGAACTAATATTCTATATGTGTTTATATATATGTGCATACATATGTATTTTATTTCTTTGTTATTTAGTTATTATAAGGGATTGGCTCATGGGATTATGGAGGTTGAGAATTCCCAAGATCTGCCATTGGTAATAGAGACCCAGGATAACCGATGATGTACTGCCAGTCTAAAAGCCTGTATTTCAGTTTGAGTCTAAAGGCAGGAGAAGACTGATGTCCCAGCTCAAGGCTGTCAGTCAGGGGGAGTTTCCTCTTAGCCTTTTTGTTGTATTCAGGTTTTCCATCGATTGAATAAGGTCTTCCCATAAGTAGGGAGGGCAATCTGCTTTATTCAGTCTACTGATTCAAATGTTCAAATGTTAATCTCGTTCAGAAACATTATCATAGACACACCCAGAATAATGTTTGACCAAGTGTCTAGGTACTGGATGTCCCATTCAAGTTGACACATAAACTTAACAATTACAATATTCCATTACTCACAACATTGAATGCAGCTTAAACTTTCATTCTCAGCTTATATTAAGACTGTTAAGTACTTTACTATTTGTGTAAACTTTAAATCCGGCTCTCTGTTAATTATGATTCAGGAGCTCTATCAAAACACATTTATATGTGCTTTAGGCATGTTTCTAAGAATAAAACCTTGGCTTGTATAATACATATATTTCCAAGTTTAGGCTCTGGAGAGTTACGAAGAAAAAGAAAAAGAAAAGCAGCCCCTGACACGTGGGAGATGGCTTCTTACTGTCCACTGTCCTGTTGTGGCCGGGAGTTAGCCTTAGTATTTTCCTCTTAGATAATTTCACAGAATATCAAAATCAGTTAAGACCGCTCTGTGACAATCAGAGATAAAGACAAAAACAAGGCCATTCTCAAATAATGTTTGAACATACACAATAACATAGACATTGTTGGACATTTTACTAATTTGTTTCATTTCTTAAAGAGCCCTATATGGAAAATGAGGCTCAGCTGCTAACTTGCCCAACATCCCTCAGCCAAAACATTACCCAAACCACAAAAATGACCAAAATATCCCTCTATCCTGATTAATATGAGTGACTATTGTAAACTTTAAAACTTAACTGATAAAAAAACCTTTCAGTCATTTTTGAGGTACTGCAAGAATATTAAGTACATGTAAACAGTAAACATTTTCTAAAAGAAAGGTAAAGTTACTAAATTATGTTTCTTTTTATGGGTACAGGAAAGTGTTTTTATACAATAACATGTTTTTATAGCTATGAGATAGAAAGGATTTTAACTTCAAAATAAAAGGGAATGTTGGCATGACTCAGAGTTTTTAAAAATTAGTTTACCATATAAAAATGTTGTTAGCGTAACATTTTGATTTGTTCAAGACCAGTGTTATTTCTCATAATTCAAACTTTCCTACATTGGTTTCTGAGTTAAATGATCTACCTATGTTTCTGTAGCTTGTTTAAAATTAAAAATTACATATGTAATTGTATTCAACTAAGTAGAATGATAATAAATATCCTTTTAAAAGACCTAATTTTATGAAAATGTATAATACTGTAAATAAAAAATGTGTAGCTAAATTTAAGTTACCAGATCTTTCACTAAATTTAAGGCCATAGAGAAATGACTGAATTCAATAAGAAAAGATCTTTGAAGGCCTAAACAATTTCTAAATAAATTTTTAAAGACATACAAAACACTGATTATGAAACATAATTTGACTCATTTCTTAAAATGACAGTACATTAACAAAGCATAAAAATGTCTTTGGACATTTTTATATACATCATTTCCCTACTCAAAATAGCCAAAATGATTTGAAATAAGTGCTCATAGAGCAATAAATAAAATTAATTAGGTTTGTCTAAAATTTTCCAAACTTTAATTAAGTAAATTACTATAAGAGACTTTGTCTTCAAAACTTAGTACAAAAAACTGACAAATTATAAAGTTTAACTTCTTTTGATAAGTAACATAGGTTGAATATGCTAACATAGATATCTTTCAATTGCTGAATACTTCCAAGTTAAAAGGAACATCTCATGCTAAACATCTCAGGGTACGAAGACTGAGAAGACTGATACAATAAGTGTGCACCAAAATATTTTCCAGAATTCTAAATTCATAAATATTTTTCTCTTTTACTCATAAAGGATCTGGACATAGTATAATGGGAATCATTTGAAACCTATCACTTCTTTTACTCTTTCATTAGCGCCAATAGCTAAGTCATATGTATATTCTCTAAGAGCTTTAATAGCAATAGCAAAATATGTAAAACAATCAATTAATTTAGCTCTAGAGTTTTCACTAAACAATGATTATCATGCTTTACAAACTCTTTAACAAAAATGCTTACAATTTTTCAGTTAAGTCACCTAATCTCTCTGGTTTTTGTTGTTGTTGTTGTTGTTGTTGTTGTTGTTTTTTGAGGCGGAGTCTCGCTTTGTCACCCAAGCTGGATTTTGAGGCAGAATCTTGCTCTGTCGCCCAGGCTGGAGTTAAGTGGTGTGATCTCAGCTCACTGCAACCTCCGCCTCCTGGGTTCAAGTGATTCTCCTGGCTTAGCTTCCCAAGTAGCTGGGATTACAGACGTGTATCACCATACCCAGCTAAACTAATTTTTGTATTTTCAGTAGAGATGAGGTTTCACCTTGTTGGCTGGGCTGGTTGTGAACTCCTGTCCTCAAGTGATCTGCCTGCCTCAGCCTCCCAAAGTGCTGGGATTACAGGCATGAGCCATGTGTCCAGCCACCTAACTTCTTATAAAAAGCTGTTGCTTTTCCCTTGACACATCACTGTCCATTATTGTGACACTCCAAATTCAGCTACCCTCCATCCTTTGCCTGAAAAAGAAAGAAATCCCAGGCTGGGCAGGGTGGCTTACGCCTGTAATCCCAGCACTTTGGGAGGCCAAGGCAGGCAGATCACGGGGTCAGGAGATCAAGACCATCCTGGCTAATATGGTGAAACCCTGTCTCTACTAAAAAAATACAAAAAAAAAAAATTAGCCAGACGTGGTGGTGGGCGCCTGTAGTCCCAGCTACTCGGGAGGCTGAGGCAGGAGAATGGTGTGAACCCAGGAGGCGGAGCTTGCAGTGAGTCGAGATTGTGCCACTGCACTCCAGCCTGGGTGGCAGAGTGAGACTCTGTCTCACAAAAAAAAAAGAAAAAAGAAATCCCATTGTTCATACCCTGCACAGCCTTTCTTCTGATTTGATTATATTTGTTAATTCTCCATACTTAAAAAGAACAACTAAAACTTTTCAACTAGGCTATACTATCAGAGCTTAAATTTATCCTTAAATAGATAGAAGCTCTCACTGCCCTCTAGTTGATAAAGTTGTTTCCCATGGTTACACACTGACAATTCTGATACTGCAGTACATGTGTACTGGAATGGAAGAATTCAGTAAATTTATGGCAGATGGTGGGAGCTAGGATTCTCACTGGTGGAGTGAGTACTTACAGATAGGTAACGGGAAGAGAGTAGAGTGATGTGTGTGGTAATGAATTAGAGTTGGCAATATCAGCATGAACTCAGCTGAGAGAGCCTGGAGGTAAAGGCACTGGTATAGCAATGAGCACACCTAGCACTCAGATATTGGTTTCCAATAAAAGGAACCAGGCAGGGCTCTTGGGAGAAATGGCTGATTCTGGAAATGGGGCAGGAAATACACAAGATGAGCCTGGAGCGTTGTGTAGTGCCAGAAGGTAAGGCGGTGCTCAAGGAAAAACAAAACACAACAGAAAATCCTGCATTGATGGGGGTGTGTCAAAGGGACACAGGAGCCAAGGGAAAAGAGTCCCCAGAGGCTAAAACTGGAACAATTTGATCAACAAAATAAATATTTTGTAGCCCAAATTACAAAATAAAGATTCATGAGTTCATACTGACACAAATAATTGATTGAATAAATACTCGAACATATGGAGAAGAATAGACAAGTCTCCCAAGCAGAAGAAAATAAAGATAGAAGAAACATAGATACGTTTTCAAGTAATTTATGTAGATACTCTGCCCTCGAAAGGTTAGGGGAAACCCCCTACTCCTTATGTGTGGACTGTGTGTAGTGACTTTTTCCTGAAGAACACATTATAGAAAGTAGGGGGGAAATAGCAGCTGTACAGTGGAGAAACCTGACAAACACTACCTCAGCCAGCTGATCAAGGTCAACAACAGTGATAAGTCTCATTGATAATACTGTGTGTACCTTCACATGCTGTGATGAAAATGGAGCTTTACCTCTGTGGTCTTTCTTCCCCCGGGTCCATGATCCCAGCTTAATTATGAAGAAGACATTAGACAAATGCCAGTGAAGAAACATCCTACAAAATACTTGACCAGAGCTCCTCAAAACTGTTATGCTCATCAGAAAGGTCTGAGAAACTGTCCCACCTGAAAGGACACTGAGAAGATATGACAACTACATGTAATATGGTATCTGGATGAGATTCTGGAACAGAAGAAGGATATTTGGTAAAAATAAGGAAATCTGAATAAACTATGGATATTGGTTAATAAAAATACATCAGTGGAGGGACGCCAAAGATGATCAAATAGGAACAGCTCCAGCCTCCAGCTCCCAGCGTGAGCGACACAGAAGATGGGTGATTTCTGCATTTTCAACTGAGGTACCGGGTTTATCTCACTGGGGTGTGTTAGACAGTCGGTGCTAGTCAGTGGGCGCAGTCCAACCAGTGAGAGCTGAAGCAGGGCAAGGCATCGCCTCACCTGGGAAGCACAAGGGGGAAGGGAATTCCTTTTCCTAGCCAAGGGAAACTGAGACACACAACACCTGGAAAATCAGGTAACTCCCACCCTAATACTGCACTTTACCAAGGGTCTTAGCAAACAGCACACCAGGAGATTATATCCCACGCCTGGCCGGAGGGTCCCATGCCCACGGAACCTCCCTCATTGCTAGCACAGCAGTCTGAGATCTAACTACAAGGTGGCAGCAAGGCTGGGGGAGGGGCACCCGCCATTGCTGAGGCTTAAGTAGGTAAACAAAGCCACCACCAGGAAAGGTAAACTGGGTGGAGCCCACCGCAGCTCACAGAGGCCTGCCTGCCTCTGTGGACTCCACCTCTGGGGACAGGGCATAACTAAACAAAAAGCAGCAGAAACCTCTGCAGATGTAAATGTCCCTGTCTGACAGCTTTGAAGAGAGCAGTGGTTCTCCCAGCACAGAAGTTGAGATCTGAGAATGGACAGATTGCCTGCTCAAGTGGGTCCCTGATCCCTGAGTAACCTAACTGGGAGACATCCCCTACTAGGTGCAGACTGACACATCACACCTCACACGGCTGGGTATACCCCTGAGACAAGCTTCCAGAGCAAAAATCAGACAGCAAAACTTACTGTGCAGCAATATTCTATCTTCTGCAGCCGCCGCTGCTGATACCCAGGCAAACAGGGTCTGGAGTGGACCTCAAGCAAACTCCAACAGACCTGCAGCTGAGGGTCCTGACTGTTAGAAGGAAAACTAACAAACAGAAAGGACACCCACACCAAAACCCCATCAGTACATCACCATCATCAAAGACCAAAGGCAGATAAAACCACAAAGATGGGGAAAAAGCAGTGCAGAAAAGCTGGAAATTCAAAAAATCAGAGGGCATCTCCCCCTCCAAAGGAACTCAGCTCAATGCCAGCAACAGACCAAAGCTGGATGGAGAATGACTTTGATGACTTGAGAGAAGAAGGCTTCAGCCAATCAAAATTTTCAGAGCTAAAGGAGGAACTACATACCCAGGGCAAAGAAACTAAAAACCTTGAAAAAAGAATGGAAAAATGGATAACTAGAATAACCAATGCAGAGAAGTCCATAAACAAACTGACAGAGATGAAAACCATGACACGAGAACTATGTGACAAATGCACAAGCTTCAGTAACCGACTCGATCAACTGGAAGAAACAGTATCAGTGATTGAAGATCAAATGAATGAAATGAAGTGAGAAGAGAAGTTTAGAGAAAAAAGAGTAAAAAGAAATGAACAAAACCTCCAAGAAATGTGGGATTATGTGAAAAGACCAAATCTACATCTGATTGGTGTGCGTGAAAGTGACAGAGAGAATGGAACCAAGTTGGAAAACACTCTGCAGGATATCATCCAGGAGAACGTCCCCAACCTAGCAAGTTAGACCAACATTCAAATTCAGGAAATACAGAGAATGCCACAAAGATACTCCTCGAGAAGAGCAACTCCAAGACACATGATTGTCAGATTCATCAAAGTTGAAATGAAGGAAAAAATGTTAAGGGCAGCCAGAGAAAACGTTGGGTTACGCACAAAGGGAAGCCCATCAGACTAACAGCAGATCTCTCAGCAGAAACTCTGCAAGCCAGAAGAGAGTGGGGGCCAATATTCAACATTCTTAAAGAAAAGAATTTTCAACCCAGAATTTCATATCCAGCCAAACTAAGTTTCATAAGTGAAGGAGAAATCAAATACTTTACACACAAGCAAATGCTTAGAGATTTTGTCACCACCAGGCCGCCCTACAAGAGATCCTGAAGGAAGCACTAAACATGGAAAGGAACAACAGGTACCAGCCATTGCAAAAACATGCCAAAATGTAAAGACTATCAATGCTAGGAAAAAACAGCATCAACTAATGAGCAAAATAACCAGCTAATATCATAATGACAGGATCAAGTTCACACATAACAATATTAACCTTAAATGTAAATGGACTAAATGGTCCAATCAAAAGACACAGACTGGAAATTGGATAAAGAGTCAAGACCCATCAGTTTGCTGTATTCAGGAGACCCATCTCACATGCAGACACACACATAGGCTTAAAATAAAGGCATGGAGGAAGATCTACCAAACAAATGGAAAACAAAAAAAAGCACGGGTTGCAATCCTAGTCTCTGATACAACAGACTTTAAACCATCAAAGATCAAAAGAGACAAAGAAGGCCATTACATAATGGTAAAGGGATCAATTCATCAGGAAGAGCTAACTATCCGAAATATATATGCACCCAATAGAGGAGCACCCAGATTCATAAAGCAAGTCCTTAGAGACTCACAAAGAGACTTAGGCTCCCATACAATAATAATGGGAGACTTTAACACCCCACTGTCAACATTAGACAGATCAATGAGACAGAAAGTTAACAAGGATCCTGGCTAACATGGTGAAACCCCATCTCTACTAAAAAAAAAAATACAAAAAAACTAGCTGGGCGAGGTGGTGGGCGCCTGTACTCCCAGCTACTCTGGAGGCTGAGGCAGGAGAATGGCGTGAACCCGGGAGGCAGACCTTGCAGTGAACCGAGATCCAGTCACTGCGCTCCAGCCTGGGCGACAGAGCGAGACTCCATCTCAAAAAAAAAAAAAAAAAAAAAAAAGAAATTATAACAAACTTTCTCTCAGACCACAGTGCAATCAACTAGAACTCAGGACTAAGAGACTCACTCAAAACCGCTCAACTACATGGAAACTGAACAACCTGCTCCTGAATGACTACTGGGTACATAACAAAATGAAGGCAGAAATAAAGATGTTCTTTGAAACCAATGAGAACAAAGACACAACATACCAGAATCTCTGGGACACGTTTAAAGCAGTGTGTAGAGGGAAATTTATAGCACTAAATGCCCACAAGAGAAAGCAGGAAAGATCTAAGATTGAAACCCTAACATCACAATTGAAAGAACTAGAGAAGCAAGAGCAAACACATTCAAAAGCTAGCAGAAGGCAAGAAATAACCAAGATCACAGCAGAACTGAAGGAGATAGAAACACAAAAATCCCTCCAAAAAATCAATGAATCCAGGAGCTGGTTTTTTCAAAAGATGAACAAAATTGATAGACCACTAGCAAGACTAATAAAGAAGAAAAGAGAGAAGAATCAAATAGATGCAATAAAAAATGATAAAGGGGACATCACCACCAACCCCACAGAAATACAAACTACCATCAGAGAATACTATACACACCTGTATGCAAATAAACTAGAAAACTTAGAAGAAATGGATAATTTCCTGTATACTTACACTCTCCCGAGACTAAACCAGGAAGAAGTTGAATCCCTGAATAGACCAATAGCAGGCTCTGAAATTGAGGCAATAATTAATAGCCTACCAACCAAAAAAGTCCAGGACCAGACGGATTCACAGCTGAATTCTACCAGAGGTACAAGGAGGAGCTGGTACCATTCCTTCTGAAACTATTCCAATCAATAGAAAAAGAGGGAATCCTCCCTAACTCATTTTATGAGGCCAACATCATCCTGATACCAAAGCCTGGCAGAGACACAACAAAAAAAGAGAATTTTGGACCAATATCCCTGATGAACATCGACGCAAAACTCCTCAATAAAATACTGGCAAACCAAATCCAGCAGCACATCAAAAAGCTTATCCACCATGATCAAGTGGGCTTCATCCCTGGGATGCAGGCTGGTTCAACATATGCAAATCGATAAATGTAATCCAGCATATAAACAGAACTAAAGACAAAAACCACATGAATATCTCAATAGATGCAGAAAAGACTTTTGACAAAATTCAACAGCCCTTCATGCTAAAAACTCTCAATAAATTCGGTATTGATGGAATGTATCTCAAAATAATAAGAGGTATTTATTGAAAGACCCACAGCCAATATCATACTGAATGGGCAAAAACTGGAAGCATTCTCTTTGGAAACTGGCACAAGACAGGGATGCCCTCTCTCACCACTCCTATTCAACATAGTGTTGGAAGTTCTGGCTAGGGCAATCAGCCAAGAGAAAGAAATCAAGGGTATTCAATTAGGAAAAGAAGAAGTCAAATTGTCCCTGTTTGCAGATGACATGATTGTATATTTAGAAAGCCCCATCATCTCAGCCCAAAATCTCCTTAAGCTGATAAGCAACTTCAGCAAAGTCTCAGGATACAAAATCAATGTGCAAAAATCACAAGCATTCCTATACACCAGTAACAGACAGAGAGCCAAATCATGAATGAACTCCCATTCACAATAGCTTCAAAGAGAATAAAATACCTAGGAATCCAACTAATAAGAGATTTAAAAGACTTCTTCAAGGAGAACTACAAACCACTGCTCAGTGAAATAAAAGAGGACACAAACAAATGGAAGAACATACCATGCTCATGGATAGGAAGAATCAATATTGTGAAAATGGCCATACTGCCCAAGGTAATTTATAGATTCAATGCCATCCCCATTAAGCTACCAGTGACTTTCTTCACAGAATTGGAAAAAACTGCTCTAAAGTTCTTATGGAACCAAAAAAGACCCTGCATTGCCAAGACAATCCTAAGCCAAAAGAACAAAGCTGGAGGCATCACGCTACCTGACTTCAAACTATACTACAAGGCTACAGTAACCAAAACAGCATGGTACTGGTACCAAAACAGAGATATAGACCAATGGAACAGAACAGAGTCCTCAGAAATAATGCCACACATCTACAGCCATCTGATCTTTGACAAACCTGAAAAAAAACAAGAAATGGGGAAAGGATTCCCTATTTAATAAATGGTGCTGGGAAAATTGGCTAGCCATAAGTAGAAAGTTGAAACTGAATCCTTTCCTTACTCCTTACACGAAAATTAATTCAAGATGGATTAGAGACTTAAATATTAGACCTAAACCCATAAAAACCCTAGAAGAAAACCTAGGTAATACCATTCAGGACATAGGCATGGGCAAAGACTTCATGTCTAAAATACCAAAAGCAACAGCAACAAAAGCCAAAATTGACAAATGGGATCTAATTAAACTAGAGCTTCTGCCCAGCAAAAGAAACTACCATCAGAGTGAACAGGCAACCTACAGAATGGGAGAAAATTTTTGCAATCTACTCATCTGACAAAGGGCTAATATCCAGAACCTACAAAGAACTCAAACAAATTTACAAGAAAAAAGCACACAACCCCGTCAAAAAGTGGGCAAAGGATATGAACAGACACTTCTCAAAAGAAGACATTTATACAGCCAACAGGCACATGAAAAAATGCTCATCATTACTCGCCATCAGAGAAATGCAAATCAAAACCACAATGAGATACCATCTCACACCAGTTAGAATGCCAATCATTAAAAAGTCAGGAAACAACAGGTGCTGGAGAGGATGTGGAGAAATAGGAACACTTTTACACTGTTGGTGGGAGTGTTAACTAGTTCAAACTTTGTGGAAAACAGTGTGGTGATTCCTCAACGATCTAGAACTAGAAATACCATTTGACCCAGCCATCCCATTACTGGGTATATACCGAAAGGATTATAAATCATGCTGCTATAAAGACACAGGCACACATATGTTTATTGTGGCACTGTTCGCAATAGCAAAGACTTGGAATCAACCCAGATGTCCCTCAGTGACAGACTAGATTAAGAAAATGTGGCACATATACACCATGGAACACTATGCAGTCATAAAAAAGGATGAGTTCGTGTCCTTTGTAGGGACATGGATGCAGCTGGAAACCGTCATTCTCAGCAAACTATTGCAAGAACAGAAAACCAAACACCGCATGTTCTCACTCATAGGTGGAAATTGAACAATGAGATCACTTGGACACAGGAAGGGGAACATCACACACTGGGGCCTATTGTGGGGAGGGGGGAGTGGGGAGAGGGGAGTGGGGAGGGATAGCATTAGGAGGTATACCTAACGTAAAAGCCAAGTTAATGGGTGCAGCACACCAACCTGGCACATGTATACATATGTAACAACCCCACACTTTGTGCACCTGTACCCTAGAACTTAAAGTATAAATAAATAAATAAATAAAAATACAGCAGTATTGGTTCATTCATGGTAACAAATTCTCTATACGTTAAAAAATCCAGAGCAAAGCCCTACTTCCCCTAAGCCTTGAATGCTGTAGTAAGTCCTTTCGGGCACATTCTTAGTGAGATGTCCCATGAAGTGTGTTCTCTCTCACTGCCACATATAATAACACAACTCCAGGTGTATTTGTAGTGCTCTTTGGCATTGGCAAAGCCATGATTCAATCAAACCATGATGACCCTTAACAGGCTGACAGTGGTGAGTTTTAGATTTATGTTTTCTGAGAAGAAATCCTGTTTTTGGCTTAGTGTTGTCGTTCTGATTTTTATGTTTTAAACTTTTATGCAAAAAAATCATGCTCTTTATTTATATAGTATAGATTCGCAAAAAGACTAAGTATTTCTCTAATTGACCTCAAGATGGCAGGCTTGAATAAAAGATATTTCCATTTTACAGTTCTGGGCTTCTCAAAAATTCTCTTTGAATTTGGAATTACAAATGAATGTTGTTTTCCTCATTCTTTATAGGCTATTTTTTTAAAGTATCTGTTTCTTTTATATTTGTTTTCTTAATTGTTTCCTAAAGGGTCACGACATTTTATTCAGTTTTTTTCTTAGGATATCAAAGACAGTCATGAGAATCTGGAGATTATCTTCATTCTTTAAAAAAATGACGATAAATGGAAGAGGTACATTTAGGCAAATGTTGTCCTAGGATGAGATCAGTGATAAACACCCCTACATTGCCTCATGAGAATGCTAAATTATGGTTATTTTTTCTTTTTTTTAAAAAACTTTTACTTTAAGTTCTGAGATACATGTGCAGAATGTACAGGGCTGTTACACAGATACACATGTGCCATGGTGGTTTGCTGCACCCGTCAACTCATCATCATCTAGGTTTTAAGCCCCACATGCATCAGGTGTGTATCCTAATGGTCTCTCTCCCCTTTCCCCCCACCGCCCAATAGGCCCCCGTGTGTGATGTTGCCCTCCCTGTGTCCATGTGTTCTCACTGTTCAGCTCCCACTTACGAGTGAGAACATGTGGTGTTTGGTTTTCTGTTCCTGTGTTAGTTTGCTGAAAGTGATGGTTTCCAGCTTCGTCCATGTCCCAGCAAGGGACATGAACTCAGAGAATGCTAAATTACTATTACATTTTAATTGCAAAAATCCTTGCAATAATTTAAGTTACCATCATGCATCTATGATAATTTTATACTGGAGTTTTGGGGGATGAATTTTATCTACCATACCAGCAAGTTGTTGAAAAAAACAGGCTAATGTGGGAACTCTAATCAGTGGTTCTAATAACATCGTCAAGTCTAAAATTCTCCTATAGTAAGTAAAAGAATATTTTGATTCGATTTGGCCTTTAAAAAGTATATCACATATTTGTTCCTTCTTTCTCCTAATTTTATTAGAAAATTAGAAAACTAGAAAAGTACATAGGATTTAGAGCCGGACAAACTCAAGCTCAGGTCTAATTCAGCCTCTTATTGGCTGCTTCTTCCTTCTTGGCCAGGATGCTACTTAACCTCTCTGAATCTCATCTGAAAAGTGGGTGTAATATTTCTCATAGGGTTTATGAATGGAAAGCACTTAGCACAGTTGAATAAATGACAGGCATTATTATTATCTGGGGGGAAGGAAGGAAGGGTGAAGTGAGGAGTATCATCAAACAATACTATGAATTGTGAATTACAGCTCCAAGGAGATTACTAAAATTATACGGATTTTTAAACTATGTGATAACCCATGAAAGCTCGGAAAACCCACCTTTCCATAATGATCCCACTAAGGATTTGCTGTGAAGTTCAAAGCAAATTCTCTAATGACTTTAGGACTCAGTTTCCTCATGTATTTTCACAGCATATCCATGACCACAGATGTGGGTCAAAGGCCAGAAGGAATTTCCTGAATGTTCTGTTCTGTATAAGACCCCTCAGACCCTCAGTCAGTTCTGAGGTTAGTGTGAGGGTTGGGTCATAGGAAACCCCCAATAGTAAGCCTGATTGAAAGCCTCACCAGCCCCACGGGACTGGGACTCGGAAAAGCTTCAATTTAATTTAGAACAAATATAGTATTTACACATCTAATGATAACAAATTCACACTCATTCATAAACACAGACACAGTTTTTTTTGTTTTGTTTTTTTTTTTTTTTTGAGAAGAAGTCTCACTCTGTCGCCTGGGCTGGAGTGCAGTGGCGCGATCTCGGCTCACTGCAAGCTCCGCCTCCCAGGTTCAAGCAATTCTGCCTCAGCCTCCCGAGTAGCTGAGATTACAGGCACCCACCACCATGCCTGGCTAATTTTTTGTATTTTTAGTAGAGAGGGGGTTTCACTATGTTGGCCAGGTTGGTCTCGAACTCCTGACATCGTGATCCACCTGCCTCAGCCTCCCAAAGTGCTGGGATGACAGGCGTGAGCCACTGCACCCGGCCACAGATTTCTTTTACATTCATTATAGAGCCGTGTGGCCTTACAGGAGTAAATAAAGATACTGGTTTGTTGAGTGTACTTGGTAACTCAGCTTAGCTGATGGGACATGTGCTGAAAAATGAGGAAGATACTTCTAAACCTAACCTGGACCTTCCGGCAGCAACTGGTGACAAAAATTGACATAGGATTCACCGGAATGTAAGGAAATACCTAAATACCATTGAGATCTACCTGCTATTTTTTACTTGAAGTACGTGCCTTTGGTGAATAGAATACATTCTCTACCCCTATCAGATCTCTCACCAGAGATGTTCACTAGTGATCAATTGATGGACTGGTAGTTAGTTGCCTCTGTCAACCCCCAGAGCAGAAAATGCTAAGAAATAGCCAAGAGTAGTGTAGCCAGAGGAGGAAGACAATTAGGCCTTTGTTTTAGAAATTTGCCTGAGTAGTTTTCACTGGGAATTAGTGGACTTTCTCTTTTCCAAATACTATCCATTTTGAAATACTCAAAACAGGGCTGAACACTCAAAGCAACCCCTCGGGTTACCCAATCCTTACTCTCAAGTTTGTTGTGTTCCAGGTGTGTTCCCTTAATTTTTAGGCTCACTATTCTGAATACCACATTTTCAACCCAGGAAGACAGTGAGAATTCACTGAACAGGGAGCAACGCAAGCCATTTTTACTAAAACCGAAAAGGTCAAGAAGGCACCACCAGGGTGCCTTCTTTTCAAATAAAATACATGTGTCAATAACAGTAGTGGACACCGGGGGGCAGTAACACACAACATAGGCAGCCATTTTTTTCTTTCAATTTTAGAATTAAATTGCATAAATTAAATTAATGGTTTTCATAGTTTCCACTTTGAAAAAGGAATTTCCCCAACAGTGTCTGCTGATCAGGAGATACTATGTAGAGATATATGACTCAAAATGTTGTCTTTTGCATCTCAATCAGAAGATCTGATTCTGTTTGTGAATCCAGTAATATTGCCATTTTACATCTTTGACTCGAAATTAGGACAAACTATCTTTTTAAATTGGCTTTTACTGTTTTGTCTCATCTCATGGCAGAATGACCAAAAGCTGTATATAATGTATTTTCTTGTTGTTGTTGTTTTGTTTATTTGTTTATTTGAGACGGAGTCTCATTCACATCGCCCAGGCTGCAGTGCAATGGCGTGATCTCAGCTCACTGCAGCCTCCGCCTGCCAGGCTCAAGTGATTCTCCTGCTCAGCCTCCCAAGTAGCTGGGATTACAGGCGCACACCACCACACCCAGCTAATATTTGTATTTTAGTAGAGACCATGTGGTCCAGGTGGGTGTCACATATAATTTCCTATATTCACGTTTGTAAGTCAGCCCTTCCTAGTTTGAGAGGAGGACAGACTGGGCCCTGGGGTTGTGTGCAGTCTTTCCCTGGCCATAGTGATGGGCTGGAGTGCAGGGGCTGGGGGATGGAGCTTCTGCTTAAGAATGGTTTTAGGGCCCCAGTCATCTTGAGGCAGGTGTGGGAAAGGCACCCTAGAGAGGAGAGGTGAAGAGACCTGAAGGCACCAGGGGTTTGAGAACAGATGGAGAGCAGGTGACCGTGGAGCTCACCTTCCTCCAGACTGGGACAAGAGGAAGGCCACGTGTGCCCCTGTGCAGAGCCAGCTCCCGTGGGATACACAAAGGCATGCACGCCCTGGGAGTTTCAGCTTTTCTCAAGTGCCACCGCCAGCCTCATTAGTTTGCCAGCTGCTCCTGCTTAACTTGTCAGACTCTAGGGACCTGTGGCAAGATGATCGCTGAAGACCAACCAGAAAAGGAGAATACTAAGGCTTCAAACTTTTGGAAAGCTACTGGCCATACTTTTAAGGAACACAGAAGAAAAACAAATCCTCGAGTATCTGATGCTGTTTAGAAATAAGTATAAACTGCAGGTCATCCTTAAAAATAGCTAGATAATAACAGCTGACTGTATATAGTGCTTAAGGGGGTTGGCCACAGTTCTAAACTCATTTAATTCTTATAATGACCCCATGGGGCATGTACCATAATTATCCCAGTTGGGCAATCTGGGGTGCACAAAGGCTAAATGACTCAGCCAAGGACACTTGAGCTTTTAAGAATTGGAGCTAGGATTTGAACTCAGGCAATCTGGTACTGGAGGCTACACTCTGAACCATTACACTCTGATGCTGGCAAAATGAGAAATGCAAAGTTTCCTCCTGTAAATGAAAGCAAAGCAAACCCTTACTTTGAATTTCTGTAACTGGATTTGGAGTTAAGCTACTAGGATACATACATGATAAATTGTCTGAATGAAAAATGCTGTTTTACATGGATACCTAACTCATTTAAAACTTATAATGGGATTTTTGCCTTTAGTTATTCTAATTCCACTTCCTGATTACAGATACTTTAAAAAAAAAAAAAAAAAAAGCTTTCATACACTTCTACTAGAAATCAAGCATCCCTAGAGAGAAATCACGTCTTCTTCATGAACTTTTTTAGCATTTGGCGTATTTATCATGGAGTCTAACTCAGAGAAGGTATTCAAAAAATATTTATTAGCTACTTGAGCAGCTTTAATAACTATTCTTGCTTCAGTAAATATTCATTATGGGTGAAAAGTACATCTACCAGAAGCTCTTGTTTTACTATATATCATAATAGGAAAATAAATTTATGAGTTTCTGAACGATGGAAAAATTTGCGAGCTAAAGTATATCTTAATCACTAATATATTTTTAGGAATCATTGATGGTTTCTTAAATTGTTAATGCACCCAAGAGGAAAGGGAGAAGTTACGAAATTATGAAATAACAAATTCAGGATTCTAAAGAGAAGACAGCTAAGATTATATGATAGGTAATAGGCTAGGCATTTTTATAATTACATTTTTTAGCTTCTCAGAAATACTGTAAGGTTATGATATTGTTCCCATTTTCCAGATGAGGAAGCTGTTAGGGAAGTAACTTCCTTTCCAACTAGTCAGGATTTGATTATGTCTGGTTTCAAAATCTATACCCTTTCTACTATACATTATATCAATCAAAACTTCATTCTATAGTAATAGAATTTGTTGATGGTGGTTTAAAACCGTGGGATTTATTGTCTCACATGAAAGGTAGTGTGGAGACACCTGGGTGCTGGCAATGGCCCATTGGCCCGGTGATGGCAGGGCAATGATACTGTGCTGTTCCCAGCCTTTCCGCATGGTTGTAAGACTCAAGGGAGGAAGATAAGAAGGGGAAGTAGGAAATACCTGCAATCAAATCCAAAAACTTTCTTAGGAACCTCATAGCAGATTTCATTTATATCCCATTGTCCATAATGTATCCCATTTACATCCCATTTATGTCCCATTGTCCCATTAGGGAGGAGGATGATAAAGAGTTGGACAAGACAATAAGCAGTGTCTACACAATCAGGTTGTGATGTTTGATAGTAGACTCCTTTGATGCTGTCTCTGAAGGGTAATGGTTAAACCATCAAGCAGTTCCTCTGAGCTCATCTCCAGCAGGTACATTCGGGGACAGAAGAGCTGAGTTTTCAAGTGCATCTGAGGTATCTGGTCACTTTTCCTTCTGCCAACATAGTCTTGTCCAGTGTCACAGAGAGGACATGCTGTTAAGTGCTGCCACTTTTCATATAGTTCCTACAAGTCCCATGTCTGTAGCTCTGTGCTGTAAAACTGGGGCACTGGGTTTTTCTACTTTCTGATTTTTGGGTTTCAAATACAAAGAGTGTCAGACAAGGAGTCTGAAAGCTTGGATTCGAGTCCAGCTTTGTTACCCATGGAGTGACCTGGAATAAATCTCTTAAGCCCCAGGGACTTATATCTTTTTCATCTGCACGGGGTGGTGATAATATTCTTGGCTGTTTGTCAGCATTGCAAAATGTACCAGTAAGCACTCTGAAATCACCAAGGTCTTATATAAATGAATGTGTCATTACTGTTACTAGGTCCAAAGGGGCCCTCTGGATCCAGGGATTGCAGCGACCATCTTGGATCATGAGGCTGTAAGATCTCAAAGGCTTGAGCCTCTGTCATCCTTATTTCTGTTTCCCCAAAACTAGCACAATGCCTGCACTTAGTAGCAACTTATTAAATGCTTATTCAATGAGGGAGTGAGTAGGTGAGTGACTGTATGGATTTTAAAAAATGAATGAAGCCCAATCCTATGACAACTGAATTCTGACCCTTTGGCTCTGTGTGTGCTCTTACATGTCTATCTGCCTGCTGGAGGTACTGCCTGAATGGCCTTCACACAGCATCCAAAAGTGATTTTACCTCCAAGGTACGGCAGCTCTCATCTTCTGCTCAAATCTGTAGGACTTCCTATTCCTGCCACCAACATCTCTCTTCTCCAGCCCCTGGGCATACAGTTCCAGATTTATATTTGTCTCTTTGTTTCCTCTCATTCTCAACATCCTATCATTTGGCAAGCCTCTGAACAGTATTGTACTTCTGCAATATTCATGTGTGAGACAGATTTCAGTCACCACGCAGTATTGCAAAGAGCTGCTCCTGATCGTGAGACCCTCTCTTCTTTCATAAGCTATTGATGCAGCTGCAGCAAAGCCTGATTTTGGTTAGAGGGATGGCTTAGTCGGGCCCTTGCTCTGAGGCAGAGACTGGGCTGGACGCTCTCGGACAGTCCTAGCCTGTCTTAGGGACCCTGCCTGTGTGGCTGTGATGCTTCACAATCAGGCATTGCCAGCAGCAGACTTGAGTCTACATTTTCTCAACTAAAGAGCCATGGGTTAGACCATGATGCCATGTGGTCAGATAAGGCACTGAAGAATTATATGCTCAGTTTGGATTGGGGATTCCTTTTCACTTTCACCATTTGTAAAACATCATCTTTATTAAGATATAATTCACATACCATTTAATCCACTCATTTAAAATGGATAATTCAGACTTTTAGCGTGTTCACAATGTTGTACAACCATCACTACAATAAATTTTACAACACTTAAATCACTTTACTTCCTCTCACCAAAAAAAAAAAAAATCTTACCCATTAGCAGTCATTCCCCCTCTCTCTTCCTGTTCCCCACCACTCCTGCCCCTAGCCCTAGGAAACGACTAATCTATTTTCGGTCTCTATGTATTCATCTTCTCTGGACACGTAATATAAATGAAGTTTCATCCTATGTGGTTTTTTGTGACTGGCTTCTTTCACTTGGCATGATGTTTTCAAGGTTCATCCTTGTTGTGGCATGTATTACTAATTCATTCCTTTTGATGCTGAATAATATTCCATTGTATGGACATATCACATTTTATTTATCCATTCATCGTTGATGGATATTTGTGTTGTTTCTATTTTGGAGCCATGATGAATAATAATGCTGCTTTAACCATTGGTGTATAAATTTCATGTGGGAGTGTTTTTATTTCTCTTGGGTAGATATCTATGAGCAGAATTGCTGGATCATATGGTAATTCTATGTTTCACCTTTTGATGAATGGTCAGACTGTTTTCCAATGCAGATGTCCCATAGTGTAGCCCTTTTTAACTCAGGGACAGTTTTAGCATCAGAATAGACATGGGCATTTAAAGTGAGAGTGATAACCAGCTAAGATTTTAACATGTCAAAAGAAACACAATGTTATTTTATTTTAAAGTACTGTGCATTTATAACTTGCGTCCAAGTCACTATTAGCAAATCTTCCAGGAGACAGGATTGCATTATGCCATCTAGCTTGTCCATGGCAGAGTTAACATACCTGGTTAAATATCCTTGTCTTTAAAGTCACCTTCACTGGAATGTGGTCTTGAACCAGAGACTTTCTCTGCCACTCCTTGTGCCCCTTGTCAGGTATGTTCAGCCTCAGCCTAGCGGCTAGTGAGGTCCTTGTGTATCATTCTGTTCCTGGAGTTCATGCTCAGCTCAATCTTTTGCCCATGGATCTTTTTCTCTAGTGGGTGACTATGGTAGAGAGTTATATTACAGAGGCAACATTGTGATCTGCTAGTAGAATGTGACAGAGAAACAGAGAGGAAGAGAAAGAGCGTTGCTAGGAATAGGGCGTTATCCCCACAGTGGTTAAGGAGGGTGGAGGAGAAGAAAAATCTGTTTTCGTGACTTTAAGATTTTAGATGGTATGTTCTAGAATTCTGAATACGTAAAATGTAAATGCTATAACTCTGGGTTTAATTCTATTGGCTTGCCTTCATAATTTAAGAAAATAATATGGAAAGATAAGACAGAAAAAATATATCTTTGCAGTTGAGTGTAACCTTTTTTAGACTATATATCTCACCTCTGATATATTGAAATTACATGAACTTCTTATTTTAGCAAAGAGGAGAGAAAGTGTTTTTCTAACAGATTTAAATGTCTCTTTAAAATAGTACTGGTAGTCACTCCCTATCTATTTTTTCTTTAAAAGAGTTAGGATTCAATGGACAGTTTTAGGAAACTAGTAAGTTTTAAAACATACAGAATATTAGAAGTAGAGGAGAGACAGCTAAGCAAATTGAAGCCCAGATAAATCAAACATTGTGCTCAAAGTCTCCTGGTCAGCTGCAGCTCTGGGACCACAGCCAGAGCATTGACCCTCAGGCTGGGGCTCCTTACCGGTACACACCACCTCAGTCTGCCCTGGCCCTCCTGCACATGGAGGGCAGCAAGGAAGGAGCCTGCTAGCCAGGCACACCTGAGCTCCTTTGCCCACACGAGCTGGGACTCAGTGGCAGCCATTAATAGTACAGGGTGGTGGGGTAGGAAGTTCTAGCTCTCATATCTGATCCTCCATGTTGGCTACTACTGTCACCAACAACGCCACTATGTGAATTAGACCAACCCAACATTCCTGAGTGTGGTTTGAGAGTGGCCCATAGGCGCCATCTTGGCCCCACTTATACCTTTGCCTGGGAGTTCTCCTGCAGGGCCTAACCCACACAGTTGTGTAGAATGATCCCATTACTCTTCCAAGCAGATCACTTTCCTGATCCACAAAATAATCAATCACATCAACCACATGAATAGTAAGACTCCTCAAATAAGGATTTGTGATGATTGAATGAGACCATGTCGGTAAAAGTACTTTGTAAATCAGAAAAGATCACCAAAAGATAATCATCATAAATGTTTGTGGAGGCACATGCACATGCACCTGTGTACACACACACACACACACACGGCTTTTGTCACTTTTAAATACTTAGAAAAGTTCTTCAAGTTCTTTAACCTACTAAATGGGCCTTTGTAACCAGTGAAAATGCCCTTGGTTCTTGGTACCAGAGAGAATCTCAGTAGATATCTCAGCACAACTTATAGAACAAAATGAAGGGTATCCCCTGAGCTGGTGTTTCTCAAACCTGGCTGCATATTAGAATAACTTGGAGAATTTTAAGAGTGCCCAGATCTTACCTGAGAAATTCTGATTCATTTATTTGATAGGTTTAGGGAGTGGGGAGAGTCAACCATTTAGTTTCAAAGCTCCCAGGTGACAGTAATGCACATCCAGGATGGAGAAAAGTGATTCTATACCCACCGTCCCTTAACCAGCTTCCTTCCCAGTTCCTTCCCAGGCCTTGTGAGACCAGGCAATGTTGCAATCGACGGCCAAGCTCAGGTGTCCTCTTATGTTGCTGGAAGCCCAGTGGCCTGCTCTGACAAACTTAGACCCACAATCAAATAAGGAGCCAGGGGCCACTTTGGATCCTAACCATCCATATCTGAGGAGATCACTGAAGTGACTGTATTCATTTGCTGGGGTTGCCATAACAAAATCCCACAGATCGAGCGGCTTAAACCACAGAAACTTATTTTCCCACAGTTCTGGAGGCTGAACGCCCAAGATCAGGTTTCTTCTGAGGCCCTTCTCCTTGCCTTGCAGCTGGCTACCCCCTTGCTGCTTCTTCACATGGTCAGCCCTCTGGGCTCGCACACCCTAGGCATCTCTTCTTCTATGTCCAAATTTTCTTGCTTTCTTTCTGTTTTTGAGATGAGGTCTTGCTCTGTCACCCAAGCTGGAGTGCAGTTATGTGATCTCAGCTCACTGCAACTTCTGCCTCCCAGGCTCAAGTGATTCTCCTGCCTCAGCCTCCCGAGTAGCTGGGACTACAGGTGAACCAGCTAATGTTTGTATTTTTAGTGGAGACAGGGTTTCACCATGTTGCCCAGGCCGGTCTCAAACTCCTGGCCTCAAATGATCCACCCACCTTGGCTTCCGAAAGTGCTGCGATTACAGGCATGAGCCACCACGCCCAGCCCAAATTTTCCCTTCCTGTAAGAAGACCACCTAACAGCCTAATTTTAACTTAATTACACTTGAAGAGGTAATTAAGTTAATTAATTAACTTATAGTCACATGCTAAGATACTCGGTGTTAGGACTTCCATATATGAATTTGAGGGGGAAACACTTATCACGAAACAGTGGCCCCAATACAGAAACTGATAGTGTATCCGGGACAAGGGAGCCCCATGTTGGCCCCCTGCAGAGTGCCGGCCTCTAGTTGTACCCAGGACTGGGATCAAAAAAGGTGATGTGCTCAGGGAAACCATTAACGTCTAACAAGCCCTTGTATTCTTTGAAGAACCTAGTATTTCTTTTGGGATAAGTAAGTATTCTTTCATTTTAAAAGTATTACACGCCCGTTTTAAAATGTTTTGGTGGTTGGTGTTTTTAACTTTTGTTTTGGCAAATTATTAAGAGGAAAAATCAACTCTTGTTTTTGGTATGAGAGCAAATAAGTTCATTCAAACACTAAGACCAGAACCTAATGTTTGCAGTATGTGCTTTTGACCATGGCAAAGTTTAGAATTAGAGGCATCATGCCACTGAACTCCCATTCTTAGAGGAACTCTAGGAACTAACAACAAGAGAGTATACTACTATTAGGACTCACCTGGTCACCTTGAGACAAGATCCATTGTGAGTTCTTGGGTCTATAGAGAGAAACTGTTGCCAGGACCAGTAGGGAGCTTAAGCTTCAAGCAACTGATATGACATTGGAAATATAAGATCAGTTGTGGTAGAGAGGGGTTTAGGTGTCAGGACTCAACTTGAGGATGCCCCAGCCCTTCAGTGCCCAGAATCAAACTATCAGGGAACAAAACCTGGCCCTGCCTCTTACTCTGTCTATGGCGTCAGGAAACTTGTATTACTCCCTGTATGCCTCAGTTTCCTCATATGTAAAATGTAGAAAATAGTACTGCGTCATATAATTGTTGTGAGGATAATCATAGTGTTTTATAAGATAATGTGAGTAAAGAGAAATACAAATAATCATCAGAGAATACTAAAAACACCTCTGTGCAAAAAAGCTAGAAAATCTAGAAGAAGTGGATAAATTCCTGGACACATACACCCTCCCAAGACTGAACCACGAAGTTGGATCCCTGAATAGACCAATAACAAGTTATGAAACTGAGGCAGTAATAAATAACCTGCCAACAAAAAAAGCCCAGGATCAGATGGATTTATAGCTGAATTCTACCAGAGGTGCAAAGAGGAGCTGTTACCATTTCTTCTGAAACTATTTGAAACAGTTTAAAAGGTGGGACTCCTCCCTAACTCATTTTATGAGGCCAGCATCATCCTGACACCAAAACCTGGTAGAGATACAATAAAAGAAAACTTCAGGCCAGTATTTTTGATGAACATCAATACAAAAATCCTCAGTAAAATATGGGCAAACTGAATCCGGCAGCACATCAAAAAGTGTATCCACCATGATCAAGTTGGCTTCATCCCCAGGATGCAAGGCTGGTTTAACATATACAAATCAATAAATGTAATTCATCACGTGAACAGAACTAAAGACAACACCCACATGATTATCTCAATAGAGGCAGAAAAGACCTTTGAAAAAATTCAACATCCCTTTTTGTTAAAAACTCTCAATAAACTAGGTATTGATAGAACATACTTCAAAATAATAAGAGCCATTCATGACAAACCCACAGCCAATATCACACTGAATTGGCAAAAGCTGTGAGCATTCCTCTTGAAAACTAGCACAAGACAAGGATACCCTCTCTCACCATTCCTATTCAACATAATATTGGAAATTCTGACCAGGGCAATCAAGTGAGAGAAAGAAATAAGGAAGAGAGGAAGTTAAACTGTCTCTGTTTGCAAATTACATGACTCTATATCTAGAAAACCCTATCATCTCAGCCCAAAAGCTTGTTAAGCTGGTAAGCAACTTCAGCAAAGTCTCAGGATACAAAATCAATATGCAAAAATCACAAGCTTTGCTATACACCAACAATAGACAAGCAAAGAGCCAAATCATGAATAAACTCCTGTTCACAATTGCTACCGAGAAAAAGTTCCTAGGAATACAGCTAACAAGGGAAGTGAAAGACCTCTTCAAGGAGAACTACAAACCATTGTTCAAGGAAATAAGAAAGGACAAAAACAAATGAAAAACATTCCATGCTCATGGATAGGAAGAATCAATATCATGAAAACGGCCATCCTTCCCAAAGTAATTGATAGATTCAATGATATTCCCATTAAACTACCATTGACATTCCTCACAGATTTAGGGAAAAAAAAGTATTTTAAAATTCATGTGGAATAAAAAAGAGCCTGTATAGGCAAGACAACCCTAAGTAAAAAGAACAAAGCTGGAGGCACCACACTATCTGACTTCAAACTATACTACAAGGCTATAGTAATCAAAGAAACATGGTACTGATACCAAAGCAGATATATAGACCAATGAAACAGAACAGAGGCCTCAGAAATAACACCACACATCTACAACCATCTGATCTTCAACAAACCTGATGAAAGCAAGCAATGGGGAAAAGATTCCCTACTTAATAAATGGTGCTGGGAGAACTGTCTGGTCATATGCAGAAACTGGACCCCTTCCCTATACATTGTACAAAAATTAACCCGCGATGGATTAAAACCTTCAATGTAAAACCAAAAACTATGAAAACCTTAGCAGAAACCTAGAAGAAAATCTAGGCAATACCATTCAAGACATAGTCATGGGCAAAGATTTCATGACGAAAACATCAAAAGCAATTGCAACAAAAGCAAAATTGACAAATGGGACCTAACTAAACTAAAGAGCTTCTGCACAGCAAAGAAACTATCATCAGAGTAAACAGACAACCTACAGAATGGGAGAAAATTTTTGCAATCTATCCATCTGACAAAGGTCTAATATCCAGAATCTACATGGAACTTAAAACAAATTTACAAGAAAAAAAAGCAAACAACCGTATCAAAAAGTAGGCAAAGGACGTAAACAGACACTTCTCAAAAGAATACATTTATGCGGCCAACAAACATATGAAGAAAAACTCAGCATCACTGATCATTAGAGAAATGCAAATCAAAACCTCAATGAGATGCCATTAGACCAGTCGGAATGGTGATTATTAAAAAATCAAGAAACAACAGATGCTGGTGAGGCTGTGGAGAAATAGAAATGCTTTTACACTGTTGGTGGGAATGTAAATTAGTTCAACCACTGTGGAAGACAGTGTGGTGACTCCTCTAAGGCCTAGAACCTGAAATATCATTTGACCCAGCAATCTCATCGCTGGATATATGCCCAAAGGAATAGAAACCACTCTATTATGAAGATTCATGCATGCTTATGTTCATTGCAGCACTATTCGCAATAGCAAAGACATGGAATCAACCCAAATGCCCATCAGATAGACTGGATAAAGTAAATGTTGTATATCTACATCATGGAATACTATGCAGCCATAAAAAGAAATGAGATCATGTCCTTTGCAGGGACATGGATGAAGCCATTATTCTCAGCAAACTAACACAGGAACAGAAAACCAAACACTGAATGTTCTCACTTGTAAGTGGGAGCTGAACAATGAGAACACATGGACCCAGGAAGGGGAACAACACACAGTGGGGTCTGTTAGGGGAGGGGTCAGGGGGAAGGGCTAGCATCGGGACGAATAGCTAATGTATGCTGTGCTTAATACTTAGGTGATGGGCTGATAAATGCAGCAAACCACCATTGCACACATTTCCCTATGCAACAAAGCTGCACATCCTATACATGTATCCCAGAACTTAAAATAAAATACAGATTAATGTGAGTAAAATGCTTAGCACAGTGCTTGGCATGTTAGAAATACTTGATAAATATTATTATTTTGTAATTAATGTGCAAAATGCTTTATAATAACTTCATTCTAGTTCAGGAGTGCTGTGAAAATTATTTATAAGAATGGGCTGATGTGGCCAGGCACAGTGGCTCACGCCTGTAATCCCAGTACTTTGGGAGGCCGAGGTGGGCGGATCACGAGGTCAGGAGATCGAGACCATCCTGGCTAAGATGGTGAAACCCCATCTCTACTAAAAAATACAAAAAAAAAAAAAAAAAATTAGCCTGGCGTGGTGGCAGGCGTCTGTAGTCCCAGCCACTCGGGAGGCTGAGGCAGGAGAATGGCGTGAACCTGGGAGACGGAGCTTGCAGTGAGCCGAGATTGCACCACTGCACTCCAGCCTGGGCAACAGGGCGAGACTCTGTATCAAAAAAAAAAAAAAAAAAAAAAAAAGAAAAAAAGAAGGAGCTGATGTGATTTAACTTGGGACCTATAAAAGAGAGCAGAGGTTCACCTTTGTAATCTACCTAAATACTCTCACAGAAGAACATCAGCTAAAACATTTGAACATGAGTTAGCTGGGAGTTGAGATGGTGAATCATCCTCCCCAACGATTTGTAGTGATCTCTAAGAACCACATATAAAGGCTGGAGGCCTAGGTACTTACAAGATAGGTGGCGAGACCCTACACTCACAAAGAGAGGATGGGTCCCCACCAGGGTAGAGGGTTTAACACCTGGACCCGAGAGTCACAGCAGTTTATCCATCATGACTACAGCCAGATTCCCTCCCTGTAAACTGAGCAAATGTAGGGCTTTAAATCATTCTTTCAACAAGTATTTAATTAGCACTTACTATTTTCCAGTGGGGATATGATAGTTAGCTCAAACCCTTGGGCCCAGTCTTCATGGAGCTCACAGTCTAGGGGTCCATCCTTGGAAAACTTCAAGTTAAGCAAGAGCAGTCAGAGTTTCCTATCCTTCTCCCTTTAAAATAACCTTTTACCTCCAGGGAAATGATCTTTTTATAAAAATATGACCCAACTCTCTCACTTTATCTTTAGTTTGTTTTTAAATAAACTTGGAGCAAAATCCATCATGGAATAAAAGATAAGGAAACTTAGTAGGCTGTTGAAGCAAAAACCCCCAAAAGAGGTTGTTTCAACCAGAGTTCCCTTTCTGATAAAGCGTTGGGGCTGCCTAAACTGAATCCCATCAATCCTCTGTTCTCTGCTAGCCCTTTGTCTTAGTCCACTTGGGCTGCTATAACAGGAATGGCGTACACTGCGTGGCTTATAAACAATAGAAATTTATTGCTCACAGTTCTGGAGGCTGGGAAGTCCAAAATTAAGGCACCTGAAGTTGCCGTGTCTGGTGAGGGCATGGTTTCTGCTTCATAGATAGCACCTTCTAACTATGTCCTCACTGGGTGGAAGGGGCTAGCATTCTGGGTTCTCTTATAAAGGCACTAATCTCATTCACAAGGGTGGAGCCTCACGACTTAAACCCCTCCCAAAAGCCCTTATCTTGTAATACTGTCACATTGGGGATCAGGTTTCAACTTATGAATTTTGGAGGAACATAAACATTCAGATCATAACATCCTTCGTTCCCCACATACTTTGCAATTTCTTCCCTGGCTCATTGCTAACTTCCCTACTGTCCCTGACTACCTGTGACGGTTAATTTTAGGTGTCAATTTGACTGTACTAAGGGATGCACAGATAGCTGATAAAACATTAATTCTGGGTGTGTCTTTGAGGGGGTTTCTGGAAGAAATTAGCATTTGACTCAGCAGACTGAGTAAAGCAGATCACCCCTACCAGGGTGAGTGGGCATCCTGCAATCCATCGAGAGCCTAAATATTAATAGAAGAAAAAGGCAAAGGAGAGGCAAATTCACTTTCTCTGTTGGAGCTGGGACATCCATTTTCTCCTACCGTCAGATATCAGAACCCCTGGTTCTCAGACGTTTGGACTTGAACTGAATGACACCACTGGCCACTGGCTTTTCTAGTTCTCCATCTTGCAGAAAGCAGATAATGGTACTTAGCTTCCATAATCACATGGGAAAATTTGTATAAATAATAAACGTGTGTGTGTGTGTGTGTGTGTGTGTGTTTCTTTGGAGAATCCTGACTATTACTGGACTGCCTTTTATTCATCAAATATGTTGATGCAGCTAGGATGAAGTGTCAGCAAACCAGCATATTCTAATTTACTCTTTCACTTTAAAAAACAAAACCACATAATCATGGCAAGAAACCCTCCTTGACCCTCTGCATTTCTGCCTTATTTCTCTATTTTCATCCATAATCAGAATTCTCGAGAGTTGTCTGAATACCCTGTCTTCAGTTTTGCATGACTCATTCACCCTTCAACCTCCTCCAACCTGGCTTCTACTCCCTCAGCTCCACCCATGACATTTGCTGAAGCCATAAATTACCTTCAGGTAATCAAATGAGGTCATTTGGTACTTTTCTTTTTAATGAAGTAGAATGATCACATAGAAAAGTACAAAAAGCGTAAGCATACAGCTTGATGATGTTTTTGAAAGTGATCACATCCATTGGACCATCACTAAGGGCAAGAAGTGGGACATTTTCAGCACCTTATAAACCTCCATATGCCCCTCCCTAAGGTCAGTGCTATTCTGACTTATTGACGGATTCTTATTTCCTGTTTTTGAACTTTATAGAAATGAGAATTTATAGTATGTGCTTTTTTGTGTGTTTGGCTTTTTACACTCAATATTATATTTGCGATATTCAGGATTTAGTCTTATAAACAATGAATACACAAATATACAGTGATTTATTAATACAAACTTACTCTTGACAAATTTGATTATTTTCTGTTTTTGGCTATTATGAACATTGTTGCAATGAATATCCTTATGCATGCTTTTTATGTACATATATATGCATTTCTGTTAGTTATATAACAGTGAGTAGAATTGCTGGGTCTTAAGGAATGTAGATGGAGGCTGCTACTTTTCAAAGTGGTTGTACCAGTTTACACTCTTAGCAGCAGTATATAAGAGTTCCAATTGCTGGCAGGCGCAGTGGCTCACGCCTGTAATTCCAGCACTTTGGAAGGCCAAGGTGGGCGGATCACAAGGTCAGGAGATCAAGACCATTCTGATTAACACGGTGAAACCCTGTCTCTACTAAAAATACAAGAAAATTAGCTGGGCGTGGTGGCAGACGCCTATAGTCCCAGCTACTCTGGAGGCTGAGGCAGGAGAATGGCATGAACCCGGGAGGTGGAGCTTCCAGTGAGCTGAGATCGCACCACTGCACTCCAGCCTGGGAGACAGTGCGAGACTCAGTCTCAAAAAAAAAAAAAAGAGTTCCAATTGCTACAGAGTCTCATGAACATGTTCTTTTTATACTTTTTAATTTTTAGTGGTATCTAATTGTATTTTTATTCCTCTGATAAATACTAAGGTTGAGCAACCTTTCAAAAACTTATGAACCATTTGTATATGTTCATAATTGATGTGCCCATTCAAGTCTTTTGCTCATTTTTAAAAGTTTTATTGAGATATAATTGATACACAAAATTTGTATATATTTAATGTATATATTTTAATTAGTTTGGACAAATGCATATATTCATATCACCACAATCAAGGTACTAGACTATATATCTGTGATATCACCACAATCAAGGTACTAGACGTATCCATCACCTCTAAAAATTTCTGTGTGTTTGTGTGTGTGTGTATTAAGAACACGTAACATGAGATCTATTCTTTTGACGTATTTTAAAGTGTGCAATACTGTACTGTTAACTATAGGTACTACATTGTACAGCAGACAATAAGTTCTAGCGAACTTATTATGTTAAACTTTGTATCTATTGAGGTCTATTTTTTGAAATTGGGATTTACATGCTTTTCTCATTTATTTTTAAGATATTTTACATTTTCTGAATATGGCCTTCCTTAGTATATGAATTTCAAAATCTTCAACTTTTTGGCTGTCTTTTAATAATTTCTTTTTGTGTATATGTTATGGCTCTCTATTTAAATCTTCAATTTTTCTCAGCAGCATTGATAACTTTATTTTGGAGTTTTTTGCACGTTTTATTAGATTTATTACAGTGCGTTTGATGGCTGTCGATGATAGTAAACATAACATCTTTTTTTCTTTTAGAATTTCACTGTTTATTGCTGGTGTATAAAACTAAAATTATTTTTATCTATTAACCTTTCATCACCCATATTCCTAAATTCACTTATTAATTCCAACGAACATTAATTTATCTGAAGGTTATTTTTTGTTTCCTAGATATACAATAATTCTATATGTAAATAATGTTTTATTCCATACTTCCCAATCTTTATTACCTTTTATATTTTTATCTTGCCTTTTGTATTGGCCAGTAGTACCTCCAATACAATTTTAAATAAATGTAGTAATAGCAGAAATTCTTGTCTTATTCTCAAGGAAAACATTTTTAATAACTGATATTTGCTTCCTAATTTTTGTATATATAGTTTATCAGATTTAAAAGTTGTCTCATATTCATAGTTAGCTAATAATTTCTTGTTGCTAATAATTTTCCATCATAAATGTTAAACCCTATTTTTCTGTATTCATTAAAACAACTATTTTTCCACCTTTTTGTCTCTTAATATGGTTGATTGATTTTTTTTAATGTTAAACCAACCTCATTTCCTAGAACAAACCCAATTTGGTGGTCATATATTATTCTTTTTATTTAGTGCTAGATTGTATTTGTTAATATATTGTTCAGGACTTTTTTCATCTATGTTAATGAGAGAAATGAAACTGTAATTTCCCCTTCTTACCAGGTTTTGACATTCAGGTCATCCCAGCCTCATAATACTTGTTGGGAAATGTCTCCCCAACTCCCTAATTTTATTTATATATGTGCTTATTTATTCACTTAGAGTCTCACTCTGCCATGCAGACTGGAGTGTAGTGGCGTGATCATGGCTCACTGCAGCCTCAATCTCCCTGGCCCAAGTGATCCTCCCCACTTAGCCTCCTGAGTAGCTGGGACCACAGGCACATGCCGCCATGCCTGGCTAATTTCCCTTCCCTTCCCTTCCCTCCCCTCCCCTCCCCTCCCCACCTCACCCTCCCCTCCCCTTCCCACCTCACCCTCCCCTCCCCTTCTCTCTCTCTCTCTCTTTCTCTCTTTCTTTCTTTAGAGACAGGATCTCACTATGTTACCCAAGCTGATCTGGAACTCCTGGGCTCAAGTGATCTTCCCGCCTTGGCCTCCCAAAGTGCTGGCATTACAGTCATGAGTTCGTGCGGCCAGGCCCGTTGATAAAAACAAAAACAAACAAACAAACAAAAAGCAAACAACAACAACAGTCAGAAGAATTTGTGTAAGATGGTTTGGAATAGCTCACCAGTGATACTATAGAAACTTGAAGTTTTCTCAGGGAGAAGGTTTTAACCAAGGATTTAATTTCTTTAAAAGATATAGTACTCTTCATATCATTAGTCAATGGTGAAATGTGGGATGTAAGGACTTCATCAGGTTAGAGTTTAGAAGTTCACTCTGGCCTCATTGCAGAGTAGATTGAAGGCAGACAATAGTGGACAGAGTCCAGTCAGGAAACTGACAATAGTTACTTGTTGACATCAGTACTAGGCAGTGGCAGAGAGTTGAAGAAGTGGGAACAGGTGAAAGTAAATACTTATATATTTTTTAAAGAAATGACTTAGAAAAGACAGTAGTAAGACAAGGATGGTTTATTTTAAAAGTCTGAGTTTACTGTGTATTTTCTTTACTTTTATAAGCAGAATCAGAGAGCTGGTACCATTTCAGTAGGTTCTTGGCCTGCCAGAAAACTATGACCTTGGAGTACCATTTACTCAAAACGCGAATCCAAAAACGTGACATCAAAACTAGTCACTCTTCACCTCATGGAAACAAATACCCCAAGGTAATATGCTATTATTATTATTATTTGTTGATTGACATATAGATGTGATGAGGGTGGATCTTACACCCATGCTATATCCTTCCCGTCTCTCCTTTCCGTTCTGTAGGTTTCCTCTGGACACTTTTCCACACATCCTCATTTGGCCCCTGCTCATGAGCAAGTTGAATTAGGAGGTGGTGCCTGGCAGTTCCTCCTCATATTATCCAGGGAAGAAAGAAAAAGAGGAAAATAGGAGACAGGAAGTAAAGCTTAGAACAGAGAGATAACCATTAAGCAGAAAGGGCTAATAGATGAGTCCAGAGAAAAGATAACTCAGGAGGCAAGGAGAGCATGGTGAGCCATGGTAGGGGTGAGGGAAAGATATTGAAGATTGAACTCCACCAGTGTGGGATAATCTTTGTATGTGGACTCTGTTGTGTGCTGGATTCAGTTGTTTAAGCAGCCTAGTGAGCCAGATGGTCCCCTCCTTAGTGTCTGGTTTTGTCAGGTTGTAACTTGGCTTTTCAGTTCCCTAATATCTCACATTATCTCCTCTTCCTCCTAGGCCTTAATCATGTCTTACCTTTTCACCTCCCAATTGGTTGATATTGATTCTTATTAAATAAAATGTGGTCTTTACTCTTGAGTTAAAATTCTGATGGGGGAAAGACTGTATACACAGAAATAATGTCACAACTATGTATGTTAATTAAAGGAAATACAGAGCAAGGTCACTAGGTTCAGGCAGTTGAGATATTCCGGAGAAGGGAGTTTCCTTAAGATATTGCTGCATGGACACACGTGCTCACTGTGTCACAGAAACACCTGCAGATTTTTCTTTCACAGAAGACTTAGAGGCAAAGTTACTGTAATCAAGAATATGTTGTTAAGAAGGCCTGGTACTAACACTGTCATTGGTAAGCATTTTGTAACTTATATAAAGCAGACGTTGGGTTTTCAGGACACTTCATCTGCTAATTGTCAACAAAATACAGCTGAGGTTGCAATGTGTCAGTAAGAATGTCAAGGAGGAAGTCAGAGGGTCAAATCAGCTGGGCTTTGGCCCATTTACCCTAGGTGGTATTCTTAAAGACTCAGTGGTTCTTTCTGCTTGGCAGCTTAAAGAGCCATTCAGTTTCAGAACTAAAAATGTGTGGGCCAGGAAGAAGGCCGTGAATGACTGGGGACAACTTGCCAGCGTCTCCCAGCCACACCGGTTCAGATAACTGGAAGTCCGGAAGCCCTCTCATACGCATCCAGTCCTGTAAGCAGCTCTTGGCAAGATTTAAAAAAAAAAAAAGACTTCCCATTTGTGTTTCTTAACTGTAACGTTGCTTAAGAATCATGTGGTGCTTGTCAAAGTGCATATTCCTGGGCCCTACTCACAGACCCTTACATGCTACTTTCGGGGGCTGGGCCCAGAGACCAGCATTTTTACAGGCACACCAGGTATTCCAGAATGAGATGGTCTGTGGAGCACATTTCCAGAAATGCTGCCTTAAAGCCTTCCATGTGTCCCAGCTGTCTAATCACTGTATGAGGGTCCATGATTTAATCTATTTTCAAAGAAAGGGGTCTGGAAGTCGTTTTTCTCCTCCCACGTTCAATCTGTCATCTCCTTCTGCCACTCTGTTCTAACACTTCCCTTACGTTTGGGCCCTCTCCTCAAGCTCCTCACCAAAAAGCACTGTCTAAGCTGTCTAAGCATTTCACATGAGAGCTTCTGTGGTTACCACTGCTTAAGTAAACCAGTCTCCACGAGGGTGTCCAGCAGAGAGGTGCACCTGAGGGATTAGGGCAACAACCTAGCTCGGGCCTCAGTTATCGCAAAATTCCATTTGCCATAGGTGCCACCGTGAAGACCAAAGATTGAGTCTTACATAGGTCTTCTTCTTTTGTTTCTTTAAAGCTTGAACTTTTTGCCAATATTTTTAAATGGGGGGAATTTCTCATAGATATCCAGATTTCTGGCTGTTCTTAGAATATCAGATCTGGCTAGTTTGGCCAGTTTCCCTAAGGGCAACAGTCAGCTGGGTTGAGGAGAGGCTGCCCTCTTGAGACTCTGTACCAGCCTCACCAAGCAGAGGTACATATTTTCTGAAGATAAGGAAGCTAACACGTTAAGGCCTGCTCTTTCAAGGCCCTTGACCCAATTTTGTATTTGCAATTCTGTGTTGTTTTCTTAAAGGGGGCCTCTACATTTCTGACTCCAGGAAACCTGGATCTGCGCCTGCAGCTCTGCTCTATGGACTCCCCACACTGAGGTCAAGGGCAGCTGCCATTTATCCTAAGAGTTGCCAGTGGATTTTCTTTAAGTAGGGAAACATTTCTCTGAACTTGTGGGTCTACAGAAACAAACAAAAGAAGGCCTCAGATTTCATGAAGAAGGGGAGAGATCCTATCTGTTTGTGGATGTGATCTGGCCTGCATCCCTGGCCTTTGATTTCATGATCCATGGCTGCATCGAGGTCTCCATCTACAATTCATGATTCCTTAAATTCTATGGAGTTGAAACAACCTTTTTGTGCATAGTCCTGCTTGCTTTCTTCTCCATTTCTTAAAATACATATTTAAATTCCATCAATTTAATTCTCATTTGTAAAGTGAGGCTAGGAATCACCACGGTGAAGAAAAAGAAAAAAGAGAATCTGCCCATAGGAAGAGAATGAGTTGTACATCTTGCTCTTTTGGAATGGGATGTACTGTGGGAAAGGACTGGATCGTTTCTGTAATTTTTAATGCACCTGTTTGCAGGCATGGCTAAATGCTCTCTGAGAACTCAATAGATACGCACTGATGATAAGACATGTATAAAACAGATTAAAGCATATGTTCTTCAGTTACCTTCTAGGGTGTTTTTTTGTATTGGTCACTGCTTGAACAGATCCTTCTATTCCACCATATTAGAGCTCTGTTGAAATACAAATATTTTTGTTGTAACAACATAATGTGATATTGGGAATTCAGTCATTACCTTTTCCCTCCCAAGATACTTTTTTCTTTACTTTGATATTTCTCGTGTTGTTCACAATGCTGTTTTAAAGCCTCATTTTTCACTCTTGAGATCATTAAGGACTTGGTGATGTTTTCTGTGAATATATTTATTACTCAGGCGCCATGTCTCTGCTTCTCCCCGGGAAAGGAGGAAAAGTGGCATACATTATAGATCATCTGGCAGGGAGTCTTCCCGAATGATTTATTTGCAGCTTATTTTAACATTCTCCATTTGTACAGACTGTTAGTCTTCTCTTCTTTCTAGATAACGTCTTATTAAAAGGAAACACCTGTTTAAATATGTAAAAATAAGACTAAATCTAAACAAAAGGAGTTTTTGGTGAATGTTGTGTCTGCCGTATCTACTTTCTAATTTTTCCTGCGTGGAAGTGGGCTGGGGGATGTGATTTATTACTCTGAGTCAGACCCATTAGCTACTTTTTCTACAAAATAATTGGGTGAAAGCCAGTGTCCACCAGGCCAGTGTGGTTTGTGGGTCATGACTGTAGAACTAGGAAGAGGTGGATTATTTTAATGATATCATTAATAACATAAGCCTAATTTTTCAGTAACTTTCCATCTAGTTATAGTTTGTCTACTTAAATGTCGATCGATTTTTTTTTTTCTATTTATTCTGGCCCTCTCTGTGACTGTAGCCCAGTTTTGAATCATTTCTAGTCCTAAGATTGTATTAAGATGATTCCAGAAGACTTGTGCCTTCAGATATCTAAAAGAATCAAACAGAAATCCTGAAAATCATATTACAAGAAAGGAAAATGATAGGCCAATTACTCTTAGGGACTTAGATGCAAAAATCCTAAGCAAAATATTAGCAAATCTAATCCATCAATACATAAAATGTAAATATACAATACGATCAAGTTGTAGTTTTCCCAGGAATGCAATGTTATTCAGATACCTGAAAATCAATCAACCACGGAATAAAGGAGAAAAAAATTTGACCATATCAATAGATGCAGCAAAAACATTTGATGAAATTCCACCATGTTAATAATAAACCCTTAGCAAACTAGTAGTAGATAGGAATTTCTTAAATAGACTAAAACCTACCAAGAAAACAGCATAATAAACAGAGTACTTAATGAGAAAATATTGAAAACATCTTTCTGAGATTAAAAAAAAGAAAGGATGCTTGCTATTTCCACTGTTACAGTGCTGTAAGTCAAGGAAAAGAAATAAAACATTGGAAAGGGAACAGTAATTGCCCTTCATGCACCCCGTTTGCATACTAATGTTTGCATTCGCAGAAATCCAAAAGAATCCTTAGATCAACTATTACAATTAGCAAACGGATTTATCAAAGCCATTGCATAAAATCTCAGTATGTAAATTATATTTTTATATACTAGCTCAAACAAATAACGAAAATTTGAACATGCCTAAAAATAGAGCTAACAAGTCGAAACCAGAATGCAGCATGGAGAGATAAAAGGGCGAAAAACACAAAGGAAAAGATAAAATACCTATAGAATAGAGTGAAAACGATCTAAGCTATGAGTAATTTTATTCCTAGGGAGAACGTGACAGAAACAGTACTAATTGAACAGATCATGGCTAAGAAATTTTCGACACTGGTGAAAGAAATCAAGACACAGACTAAAAAGTCCTACAAACTATGAATAAGATAAACAAAAAGAAATCCATACCTATGCATCACAATTAAATGGCTGTAAACAAATAACAAAGAGAAAAATCTTAAAAGCAGCCAGGGGGTGGAGTGAATGAGGAGTGAAGACAAATTACCAAAATTAGAGTTAGCTGACTTTGTATGAAAAATAATGGCAGCCTGAAGATAATGAGAAAATATCTTTAAAGTACTTAAAAAAAATGCCAACCTAAATTCTATTTTCATCCTCAAAAAAAGCAATTGAAATGAAGACATTTTCAGATGAGCAAAAACAGTGGATTTATCACCAGCAAACCTATTCTTATGGAAACACCAAAGGATGTTGTTTGGGCAGAATAAAAATGTTCACAGATGGAAGGTGGGAGACCTAGGAAAAATGAAGAACAATAGAAGGGGAAATTTATGAATAAATCTACAGGAATATTGGCTGTATGAAACAATAATAAAAATGTCTTATAGACATACGTCAGGAGTTGGGTAAGTGGAGTTAAATTATGCTAGAGTCCTTGCATTGTCCAAGAGAACAGCATCAATAAACGTGACATTCTAATCAGTTAAAAATATGTTTTGCAATATCAAGGGTAATTATTAAAAGAATAGAAAAGGATGCATTTGTAACTTTGAACCTAATATTAGAAAAAATGAAATAATAAACATTGAGTCCATCTAAAATAAGTTAAGAATCAAGAAAAAGAAACATAAATCAGGTAGAGCAAATAAAAAATACACAGTAAGATTGTAGTTTCAGACACGAGTACGTTAGTAATTACAATAAATATAAATAGACTAACTGCTTCAATTAAAGAAAAAGCATTTCAGAATGGATTGAAGAGATTTTATGAGGTTTGTAAAAGACCCTGAAAATATTCCACCTTTATAGAAAGGTGGAAATGCAAAAATCAAACAAAATAAAGCTAAACACACAGAACATTTACAAAAGTTCACCATATGCTGGTCCCTGAAGCAAATCTCTAGTATCAAAAGATTCAAATTAAACAGAGTATTTTCTAGATCCATAATGCAATTAAGCTAGAAATCAATTACAAAGAGATATCTACAAAATTTTCATATACTTGGAAATTAAGCAGTATTCTTTTATGTAGCTCATGGGTCAAAGTAGAAATCATAAAATAAATTAGCAAATACTTTGAACAGAAAAATTATTTCATCTTAAAACCTGTGGGATACTGCTCAAACTATGCTTAGAAAGAAATTTATAACTTTAGATGTGATGGATGTCTGAAATATCAATTTGCTAACCATTTATTTCAAGAAGTTAGTAAATAATATCAAGTCAAATTTAAAGTAAAAGAAAGGAAATAATAAAGATAAGAGAAATTAATGACATAGAAAACAAATAAAAAATAGAGAAAATCAATAAGCCAAATATTGCCTATTTGAAAAAACTAATAAATCTGAGAAACACCTGCTGAAACTGAGCAAGAAAAGAGAAGTAAAAAATAATCAATGTCAGGAATGAAGTGAGCAACATCATTATAGATGTTAAAAATATGAAAATATAATGAACAACTTTATGCCAATATATTTGAAAATTTAGACAAAATTTATAAATTCCTTGAAAATAGAACAGATATGATACAAGGGGAAATAAAATAGTTCTGCAAGGAGTGAAGATAGTAAATCTACAAATTAAAAATCTACATCATTGCAGCAAGCTGAGATTGTACCACCACTCTCCAGCCTAGGTGACAGAGTAAGACTCCATCTCAGAAAAACAAAAACAAAGTGTACCTCAAAGAAAATTCTGGGCCTTGATGCCATTAGTACTGAATTCTACCATTCATTTTAGGGAGAAATAACACTGATATTATGTGAACTCTTAAAGGGAATAAGACAAGAAAAAACGCATCCAACATAATTTATGAACCCAGTATAACTTAGATACCAAAGCCTATAAAGACACAATGAAAAAGGAAAGTTATCCGCCCGTCTCGGCCTCCCAAAGTGCTGGGATTACAGGCTTGAGCCACCGCGCCCGGCCAGACCATCCTGGCTAACACGGTGAAACCCCGTCTCTACTAAAAAATACAAAAAAAAACTAGCCGGGCGAAGTGGCGGGCGCCTGTGGTCCCAGCTACTCGGGAGGCTGAGGCAGGAGAATGGCGTGAACCCGGGAGGCGGAGCTTGCAGTGAGCTGAGATCCGGCCACCGCACTCCAGCCTGGGCGACAGAGCCAGACTCAGTCTCAAAAAAAAAAAAAAAAAAGAAAAAGGAAAGTTATAGGTCAGTCTCAATCGTTACATTTTAATTTGTTTTAGAGACATGGTCTTATTCTGTCACTCAGGCTGGAGTGGAATGGTCTATTCACAGCTCACTGCAACCTCAAACTCCTGGGCTCAAGCAATCCTCCTGCCTCAACCTTCTCAGTACCTGGGATACAGGCACATGCCACCACGCCTCTGTAGAGACAGGGACTCGCTCTGTGGCCCAGGATGGTCTCAAACTCCTAGCTTCAAGCACTGCTCCTGCCTCAGCCTCCCAAATTGCTGGGATTGTAGATGTGAGTCATGCAAGGCTCATCCTTGCATCCTAGGCCAGGCTCATCCTTCAACAAAGACAAATAGACTAACAGAGCAGAGAAAAATTCCCTGTGATATATGTCACTGATAAAGGAGTGGATTCTGGACTATATCTAAATTGTCTACAAATCAACAGGAAAAGACAACCCAACAGGAATATGGGCAATAGATTTGAATGCCACTTTGCAATAGGGGATTTTCAAATGGTCAGTAAAAGTATGAAAAGATACCTACAACTTCATCAACAAGCAGAGGAACAAAAAATTAAATCATAATGAGATATGACTACATACCTGCCAGCATGACCAATCAAAAAGACTGACAATACCAAGTTCCAGTGAGGATATGGAAAAAAAGAGACTGTCAAACACAGGTGTTTGATGAAAGTGTAAATAAGGGCAGCCATTTTGTAAAACTGGCATTATATTCTGGCATTTGGCGTTGTATTTTAAAGTTGAACGTACACTATCCTGTGAATGAGAAATTCTACTCCTGGGTAAATACCCAACAGGTATGCCTGCACATGTGTGCCTAAAGTGTTGCATACAAGAAAGTTTCAGCAGAATTATCCTAATAGTCCCAAACCAAAAGCAGCACAAGTGTTCATCAACGATAGAGCAGAAAAATAAATTCCTACAGAGGAATCCTCTGTATAGCAGGGGCCATGGAATTTGAGTTGGTAAAATAATAAATCTCAAAGTCAGCCGGGCGCGGTGGCTCACACCTGTAATCCCAGTACTTCGGCAGGCCGAGGCGGGCTGATCACGAGGTCAGGAGATCGAGACCATCCTGGCTAACACGGTGAAACCCCGTCTCTACTAAAAATACAAAAACAAAATTAGCCAGGCATGGTGGCAGGCGCCTGTAGTCCCAGCTACTCAGGAGGCTGAGGCAGGAGAAGGGCATGAACCCGGGAAGCGGAGCTTGCAGTGAGCCGAGATCACACCACTGCACTCCAGCCTGGGCGACAGAGCGAGACTCCGTCTCAAAAAAAAAAAAATAATAATCTCAAAGTCGTTCATTCGATGCTGTAGATGAGGTTGGGTGGATAGAAATCACATCAATATGGAGATGATCCATAGCAGCAACTGCTCTTCACAAGAGCCATCTAGTGAAAATCTCTAAAGCACATGTGATCCACCCCAACAGGACCACCTCAACTCCTATTCTTGATCATGCAGGACCACTAGAAAGCTTCATTCTTGTATTTCATTGATTTAGCCCCTGGCAGAATTTTTTTTTCTAACTGCATTTATTGCTTTTCTCTCTCCAGAAGGACAAGCCTCTGACCTGGCACCCAGCTCTGAGGTAGGCGAAGAGACCTTAGAAACACAAAGAGCAAAGTTTAAACTCAAGCTGCATCTCTTACCAAATTGTAACCATGGGAAAAATTACTTATCTGTCCAAATTTCAACGTCCTTATCCATAACATGGGTATAATAACATATATATATAGCATAGAGTTATATGAAGATCAAGTAATGTCTATAAAATTTCATGCAAAGAAAGGTGCTCCAATGGTAGCTATTAGTAGCTTATGTTGATTCTGACTAGCTTCCATTTCAGCATACAATGATTTGAATGCTTATGTGTCTCCAGAATTCATGTTGAAACTTATTCCCCAATGCAATAGTGTTGAGAAGTGAGGCCTTTGAGAGGTGATTAGCTCATGAGGGGCTTCACTCATGTATAGGATTAGTTCCCTTATAAAAGAGGTTTTGCATAGTACTCACCCCTTTTCCCCTTCTGCTCTTCCACCATGTGAGAACATAGCATTTGTCCCCTCTAGAGGATGCAGCAACAGACACCATCTTGGAAACAGAGAGCAAACCCTCACCAGACTCCAAATCTGCTAGCATCTTGATCTTGGACCAGGCAGCCTCCAGAAATGTGAGAAATAAATTTTTACTACATATAAATTACCCAGTCTGTAGTATTTTGTTATAGCAGCAGGAATGGACTAAAACAATGTGTTTGCACATTAACTCAGACCTTGTCTTTTCTCCTCACTGCTATGGCTAAGAACCCCAAGAGTGAATCAACTGGGTTCAAACTAAGCATAACTGCAACAGAGGAGTTGGGCACATACCCAGCTGACTGCTCAGGAAAGGCATTTGTGTGTCACCTGAATGAAGGCTGATTTCCATGGACAGCAGCCAGAGGGACGAAGAAGGAGGAACAAAGAGGGCAGGGAGGATATCCAGGCAAAGAGAATGAGATGAACCTCTGGATTATCTTTTGAAAACTGGACTCTGATCTTGGGGCCAGAAAATACTATTATGTGAGTGTTGATAGCCTTTCTGTACCTTGCCAGCCAGCCAGAATTTTCTTTACCTTCTTTCTTCCATCCTCTAAAAGGGGAGCTCTATTTTCACTAGCTCAGTTATGAGGCCTCTGTGATGCAGAACCAGGCAATGTGCACAGAAACACAAACTGGATTCTGGGAAAGGCAAAAGAATAGGGGCAGTTGGAAAAGGACACTAAAGGGAGACAACAGGCTGGGCACTAGGGGAGAATTTCATTCGGCACTTAGAATTGGAGAAGGGAAGGAATTTGGGGGAAGCAACTGATGACCACTTTGGAGAACACTGTAAGTGGCAGAGACAATCAAATAACCACGAAGTGGCAAATCTGCCTTGGAATTTAATTTGGAACCAGTTCCATAGGACCTGGAGTTCATGCTACCAACCTCCATGCCCTCCTGTGACAGCAAGAGAGAGCCAGGAGCTTTTCAAAGAGATGACCAGGGTTATAGGTTACAGATCTGCATGGAGGGCATTTTTAGACACACAAATCCAGGCATGATTGTAGCTGAAAAGGAACAAGGGGGAAGGGAAGCAACTAGAATTGCATTTTTCATCAACATTGCCTTTTGTCCACTTTACATGGGTGACTAATGAATATGCTGACTAGTGTTCCATGAAATATTTAGTATGTGTTAACTTTGTCTTTGTTTCAAGACTTCCTGCTTTACTCTTACATGTTAAATTATTGAACATTTGAATTATAGAATTCTCTGAATACAAGTCTTTATCTCTGAGGATTTCTTCTACAAAATTGCCTCTGTGTACCAAATCTTTGTTATATATAAGCCAGCAATAGATCTGGAATTAGCTTAATGCAATATATATATAAGTCATAGATATACAAATAATTTTACTGGGATGTTACCTTAAGCTTCAGATATAACCATAACCACAGTCATACATCATCTTTTGTAAGATAATTGTTTTGATTATATAGATTCCCACTGGAGGGAATTTAGATAATACCATAAATATAAACAAGATAAAAATTACCCATAGATCTTACCACTCAGAGATCATCATTCATATTTTGAAATATTTTCAACTACTCTTTTTTTAATGCCTATGCAGACAGTTATGATTATATAATTGAAATTATTGTGGCTTTTTACTTTTATATACTGACGTTGTTAATTAATACTAAATTCTGACAATTTTAAGATACCAAGAAATGTTCTTTAGAAATTTAATTTATAATGGCTATGCTCTATTCCCCACATGTGGATACATCATAATTTATTTGAACCTTCGTTAATGTTGGAGTTTTAGCTTGTTTTCATTATTTTCCTATTATATCATGTTGTGATAACTATCTTGATACAGTACTGATATTTGCCTGAACTTTTGCTTTTATAACAACTTGATTGAGCTCTAATTCACATACCATACAACTCACCCATTTAATGTGTACAATTCAATGTCTGTTAGTATATCCACAGCCTGGGGCATCTTTCACCAACATCCATTTTAGAACATTTTCATTATCCCCAAAAGAAACTCCACCCCCTTTAGTCATCAACCCCCAGTTCTTCCATATGCCCCACCTGCACTGTACACAACCACAAATCTATTTTCTATCTCTAAAGATTTGCCTAATTTGGACATTTTAAATAAATGAACTCATATGATATGTAGTCCTTCCTGACAGTCATCTTTCATTTTGCATAATTTCAAGGGTGATCCATGTGGTAGCATTTATCAGTACTTCATTCTTTTATTACCAAATAGTATGACCTGCATGGCTATACCACATGTTACATATCCGTTCATCAGTTGGTGGATATTTGGATTGTTTCCGCTTTTCAGCTATTACAAAATAATGTTTCCATGAACATTCATTTACAAGTTAGTGTCGACAAGTTAAAACACAAGTTAGCGTTTTTATTTCTCGTGGATATATAACTAGGAGTGGAAATGCTGGGCCCTGTGGTAACTCCATGTTTAATCATTTCAGGAATTGCCAGACTGTTTTTCGAAGTGTCTGTGCCATTTTATATTCCAACTAGAAATGTATAAAGGTTTCAATTTCTCTACATCCTCACCAACATTTGTTATTATCTATTTTTTTAAATTATAACCATCCATTTGGGTATGAAGTATCATCTTGTGTTTTTGATTTGCATTGTCCTGATGGCTAATTGCCTGGATTTCTATTTAATTAAGACACTTTTTGGCTATAAAGTTACTGAACTAAGAGTACAATTTTTAAAAAGTTAATGTATAGTGCCAAACTGCTTTTCACTAACTGTGTGAATTTTACTCTGCCTGGAAGTATGTAGGTCACTTGTTCCATAAGATTTTCATCAAAATAAATATTTAAATGGGTATCACTTTAACACCCTTTCTTATGACCCTGGGTCTTTTCATATACATAATAATTATTTATGTAACTCCAGTGAGCTACCCATATTCTTTGTCCATTTTCCTATGGGGTCTTAGTTTTTACTTTTTATTGAGTTACATACATTTCTTCTATTAGTCATATTTTTCATGAAGCATTTTAGTCTATGTTTGTTTTGGAAATTTTTCTTGAAATAGCCCACATTCATCTTGAATAATTTTTGTTAAATAAGGAAAGTTTTTAAGTAAATTATCACTATAAAACATCTGAAAAAGTAAAAATTTCAAATATTTCAGAGTCTTTGTGATAACCAATCAGACCAATCACTTCCAAAGAATTAAAAAATATTTAGAAAATTTAAAAATTCATATTTAATTATTTAAACAATACAAAATATTAGGCAAATGGAGACTAACTGAGACACAGCACTTTGATTACACGAGACACATCCATGCTTCTCCCTGAATCTAATTGAAAATTAAAATATACTTTATATTCAATGAAATATAGGAATCAGAAATGGTAATTATTTGGGGGTTGATCCTTTTCATTTAGTTTCTTTGACACTTTAATTATATTTATGGAAATAACTGGAGTTTAAAAAATATGCAGTTCAGTGTCAATCTCTCAATGTTTACTTATATTTAAAAAAACTGTCATGAGAAAATTGAGGGCTGAGCAGCCTATGACTTGTTAGTTTGCAAAATTCTTAAACAGAAATCGCCAAAGTATAACATGGATTCTCCGGCTCGTTGTGTTCCAGAGGGTTAAGTGTGAGAGGTAAGATGTGTGAACACCAAACACCTTTCCCCCAGTTCTGCTTAAAAGTCAGAATTGCTCATAAGTGGATTACAAATAGCTCTAGTTTCCCTTTACGAAGACCTGTGAACCCCAAATACTTACTGTTGACTAGTTCTGAGTTTATAGTCTTTTGAATTTAAGCACTGTCTTTTTAGGCCTAATGAGTGTCCCCTTCTGTGCAGAGCTGGCTGGTTACTATGGCTGAAGCCAGAGGGGGCACAGAGTAATGTGGGCTGGCTGACAGATATCATGTTCTTCTCTCTAAACTTAATATGCTTCAGTCGCTGAATATTGATCCATCCAATAGGAGGAAACTGCCTGTAATATGTTTAAATGTACCAGATAAGGAACGGAGAAGAAAGGTATGAGAAAATGTCCCATGTTGATGTACGTAAACATCATTGGTCTGGGGACACACATTGTGTGATAGGAGTAATTTATCCCTTCTTGTTACTTTTTCTCCACAGTGGCATTAAATAAGGAAATGTGCCAAGTGTCCTGGTGCTGCTGTCATTGGGAAGGTATCGTAACAAAATGCGAAGGAGTAAGATGCACTCCTAATAGGAGTCCTGTGTTGGGCCTCTAGCATGGCTTGAATTGTGTCCTCCAGAAAGATACTAAGTGGAAGTGCTAAACCTCCAGCACCCCAGAAACTGACCTTATTTGGAAATAGGTTCATTGCAGATGCAATTAACTAAACTGGGATGAGGTTACACTACAATTGGTTGGGCCCTTAACCAAGAAGGCTGGTTTCCTTGTAAGAGTGAAATTTAGACACAGATACACACAGAGAGTAGAAAGCCAGAAGACAGAAGCAGAAATTGAAGTGATGCATCTATTAGCCAAAGAATGCCAAAGAACACCAGTCATCACTAGAAGCTACAGGAAAACCACGGATGAAGTTTTTCCTCCAAGTCCTCAGGAGGAACCCACCCTGCTGACACCTTGAGTTCAGACTTCCAGCCTCCAGAGCTGTTAGAGAGTAAGGTTCTGTTGTTTCCAGCAACCCAGTTTGTGGGCCTCTGTTACAGCTGCCCTTGCAAACCAACACAGGCTCCAAATCTCTAGCCAAACTGCTTAATAATTTTGCCTCTATTTCTTTATCTGTGGGATAAAAGTTATAATAGCAGCCCAGTGTGAGGATCCAATGGACTTCTTTATAACAGGAAAGCGTCTATGTTTGGCTACCTGGGGCTTCTGGCCTTAAACCTTGCACCCTTCCCTGTCAGCACTACTGCTGCAGTTTAGACAGTGGCTGTTAAACTGCAGTACACATTAGAATCACCAGGAGGGCTTGTTAAACACAGGAGGCCTGACCCCACCTCCAGAGTTGCTTATCCAAGAGGTCTGAAGTGGGGCCTTGATAACTTGGGAGTCTAACACATTCTCAGGCGGTACTGATGCTGCAGGTCCGGAGACCACATTTTGAGTACTATGGAATTTCACTTGGGGAAGATTTATGGGGAACAAAGTAACAAGGCCAGCCTTTGAGGGAGTTCTGAAAGGGTGGGAGGCTTTGCATCATGTGTAGATAAGCCTTATTCTTGTCATCACAACGGTCTCAGCTACCCTGCCCTTCTCCTATGCTGTAACACATGGACATTTATGCTATCTTATTGGCTACAGGTTCTTTTCCAATCTTCATTCTAAACTAGGAAGTTATTTTCTTGCACATTCTGGGCTTGGACTTGAATATCTACCTATTTTCCGTTTTGAGCTTCCCTGAGTGATGAGGTTTGAGATCTGATCTAAAGTTAATTTTAGCATTCCTTTGTTTGACCTCCCCCATGAACCCTTTTCTTCATGACCTCTTCCTTCCTAACACATACTTTCTTTTCTAAAATTTCTTACATATATGTATGTGTATATATATTTAATTTATTATACTTTAAGTTGTGGGATACATGGGCAGAATGTGCAGGTTTGTTACATAGGTATACACATGCCATGGTGGTTTGCTGCATCCATCAACCCATCATCTATAATAGGTATTTCTCCTAATGCTATCCCTCCCCCAGACCCCCAACCCTCAACAGGCCCTGGTGTGTGATGTTCCCCTCCCTGTGTCCATGTGTTCTTAATGTTCAACTCCCACCTATGAGTGAGAACACATGGTATTTGGTTTTCTGTTCTTGTGTTAGTTTGCTGAGAATGATGGTTTCCAGCTTCATCTACGTCCCTGCAAAGGACACGAACTCATCCTTTTCTATGGCTGCATAGTATTCCATGGTGTATATGTGCCACATTTTCTTTATCCAGTCTATCACTGATGGGCATTTGGGTTAGTTCCAAGTCTTTGTTTGTGAACAGTGCCGCAATAAACATACGTGCACATGTGTCTTTTTTTTTTTTCTGTTTTTTATTATTATACTTTAAGTTCTAGGGTGTATGGGCACAACATGCAGGTTTGTTACATATGTACACATGTGCCATGTTGGTGTGCTGTACCCATTAACTCGTCATTTACATTAGGTATATCTCCTAATGCTATCCCTCCCCGCTGCCCCCCTCCCCACAATAGGACCCGGTGTGTGATGTTCCCCTTCCTGTGTTCAAGAGATCTCATTGTTCAATTCCCACCTATGAGTGAGAACATGTGGTGTTTGGTTTTCTGTTCTTGCGATAGTTTGCTGAGAATGATGGTTTCCAGCTGCATCCATGTCCCTACAAAGGACACAAACTCATCCTTTTTCATGGCTGCATAGTATTCCATGGTGTATATGTGCCACATTTTCTTAATCCAGTCTGTCACTGATGGACATTTGGATTGATTCCAAGTCTTTGCTATTGTGAATAGTGCCACAATAAACATACGTGTGCATGTGTCTTTATAGCAGCATGATTTATAATCCTTTGGGTATATACCCAGTAATGGGATGGCTGGGTCAAATGGTATTTCTAGTTCTAGATCCTTGAGGAATCTCCACACTGTCTTCCACAATGGTTGAACTAGTTTACAGTCCCACCAACAGTGTAAAAGTGTTCCTATTTCTCCACATCCTATCCAGCACCTGTTGTTTCCTGATTTTTTAATGATTGCCATTCTAACTGGTGTGAGATGGTATCTCATTGTGGTTTTGATTTGCATTTCTCTGATGGCGAGTGATGATAAGCATTTTTTCATGTGTCTGTTGGCTGTATAAATGTCTTCTTTTGAGAAGTGTCTGTTCATATCCTTTGGCCACTTTTTAATGGGGTTGTGTGCTTTTTTCTTGTAAATTTGTTTGAGTTCTTTGTAGGTTCTGGATATTAGCCCTTCGTCAGATGAGTAGATTGCAAAAATTTTATCCCATATCTGTTCACTCTGATGATAGTTTGTGCATGTGTCTTTATAGTAGGATGATTTATAATCCTTTGGGTATATACCCAGTAATGGGATTGCTGGGTCAAATGGTATTTCTGGTTCTAGATCCTTGAGGAATCGCCACACTGTCTTTAACAATGGTTGAATTAATTTACACTCCCACCAACAGTGTAAAAGTGTTCCTATTTCTCCACATCCTCTCCAGCATCTGTCGTTTCCCAACTTTTTAATGATCACCATTGTAACTGGCATGAGACGGTATCTCATTGTGGTTTTGATTTGCATTTCTCCAATGACCAGTGATGATGAGCTTTTTTTCATATGTTTGTTGGCTGCACAAATGTCTTCTTTTCAGAAGTGTCTCTTCACATCCTTTGCCCACTTTTTGATGGGATTTTTTTTTCTGGCAAATTTGTTTAAGTTCTTTGTAGATTATGGATATCAGCCCTTTGTCAGATGCATAGATTGCAAAAATTTTTTCTCATTCTGTAGGTTGCCTGTTCACTCTGATGCTAGTTTCTTTTGCGGTGCAGAAGTTCTTTACTTTAATTAGATCCCATTTGTCAAGTTTGACTTTTTCTTTTTCTTTTTTTTGAGACGGAGTCACCCAGACTGGAGTGCAGTGGCATGATCTCATCTCACTGCCACCTCCTTTGTATATGACTTACTAGGTGCTTAATCATACATTTACCTATGGAACGAGTTTTCATGTGGTGGTCACTCAGAGACTTTCCCGTTGATTTGTAAACCCCCCCCCCCCCGCCTCACTCTGATCATGTTCAACTAGACTTAGGAAGCTAGGCCATCACTGATCCTCCAAAACACTTTAATTGCTTTTAAGTTTTACTAAATTTTCCAAAACTTTTCCACCCATTCATTCATTCATGAAATGTGGAACACCTCCTGTGTGCTTTCAGTGTATGCTCGGCATGCAGTGGTGAACAAAACCCAATTGTGCGTGCCCTTGAGTTTGCAGAATAGTGAGAGAAGGGGGAGATACACATTTGAAAAAATCACATTAATACATGCAAAATCATAGCTGTAACAAGTGCATCAAAGGAGAGTAGTACTTAGCTCTACAGGACTATACTGGTAAAATTTGACACTGTCAGGAAATTCAGAGAAGTCTTTTGAATGGAGATCTGAAGGGCATTCGGGGAATTAGCTGGGTATAAAGTAGAAAACAATCAGGCAGAGAGAATAGTGTGTGCAATGCTTGGCTAGATGAAGGAGTGTACCAGAGACCAACCTTTAGTGTGGGCATCAGGGTACATGAGAGGTGCCGGTGCCGTGTGGCTGAACAAGTGGGGAAGTGCCCAGAGCACATAACGTTCTTAATGCTGTGTTCTCATTCTGACCAGATCTGAGCCTTTGGGCATCTCCCTTGTTTCCACTGGCTGCCCTCCCATCTGTCATCAGACTTCCTCCACTTATGATGTGGACTTCATCCCTCTCCACCTTCTCACCAGTGCTCTGTCTCAGGGGAATAGGCACCCCAGGGAAATAGGCATCCCTTCTCCTTTCCCAGGTGACCTCTCCATTTGGCCTTTCTTCCTTCCCTACTGCATTCTCCAGTGACTGTGCTCAGTGAGCCCGTATCTCCAGTGTGACTTATATCTGCAATGTAACTGGTTCCTTCCCTTTATTCATTAACACACCCAGATGGTCCAGCTTAAGAAACAAACAAACAAACAAACAGAAAACTTCCTATCAGTTCCTTTGTTATCCATGACCTAATGACTGGCTTCTCCCTTTTCATTGGTGGTAATGGCGTAGGGGGACAACTGCCTTTGCTTCTTCACTTCCCCTCTTCCCCTGACTCCTTAGTCAATTCTGCCTTAATAGAGAATTCTTCATTGTTAAATGTGTTCACTGGTCTTAAGCTTGAGCTTCGGATGGGATTTCCTCCCCTCTGTAGTACACCTTCCAAGTTAAGGGCATCTTAAGAGTTGCTGTCAACATTCCCCAATTCAACTTAATTCCATTCACAGGAAACTAAAAGTATTTTCTAGATCTTTGATCTAAGGAATTTCCTACTTGGCAAACTTGCTGTAACTGGACCTCAGAGAAAATTAATTTTCCAGAAAGGATAGCAATTTAATGTTAAACGTTTGAAATGTAGTTTTTAAGTGGTGCTTTATATTTGATTTGATGTCTTTGAAGTCGGCATTATTTGTGTGGCCCAGAGAAAAATACAAGCTGAGCATGTTTAATAAAACAACAAATCCGAAAAATTGTTTTTCAAGGGGAAAAAGAAAAACCTGAGCCAAATAAAGATGAATCATCTATATAAATAGTTGTAAATTGTCGATTGTTTTATCCCTTCTTAAAGTGTAATTTTCTGTTAAAAACATAGTAAAGTAGGGCCAGGCTGGTGGCTCACGCCTGTAATCCCAGCACTTTGGGAGGCCGAGGTGGGCAGATCACAAGGTCAGGAGTTTAAGACTAGCCTGGCCAATATGGTGAAACCCCATCTCTACTCAAAATACAAAAATCAGCTGGGTGTGGTGGCGGGCACCTGTAGTCCCACCCATTCGGGAGGCTGAGGTGGGAGAATCACTTGAACCCAGGAGGCGGAGGTTGCAGTGAGCCGAGATTGTACCACTGCACACCAGCCTGGGCGACAGAGCGAGACTCCGTCTAAAAAAAAAAAAAAAAAAAAAGTAGAAAAGTAGAATAAATATATTATCAGTATTAGTTTCATATATAAAGTTGATACAGAATATTGGAAGCTTGTACTCAGAGTTCTTAGTATTGTTGACAGGTTTATGCTAAATTAAATAATCTCTCCTTTCACACTTGGATTTTCTATAATCAAGAGAATGCATCATTTAGATGATGGGGTAACGTGCACACTGTGACTAAGGAAAAGCTTTTCTCTGTAAGGCTATCTAGCTACTAAAATAGCAACAGAACCTGGCTTTTTTTTTTTTTTTTTTTTTTTGAGACAGAGTCTCACTCTGTTGCCCAGGCTGGAGAGCAATAGCATGATCTCGGCTCAGTGCAACCTCCTCCTCCCAGATTCAAGTGATTCTCCTATCTAAGCCTCCCAGGTAGCTGGAATTACAGGCACATGCCACTGCACCTGGCTAACTTTTGTATTTTTTTAGTGGAGATGGGGTTATACCATGTTGGCGAGGCTGGTCTTGAAGTAGTGATCCACCCACCTTGGCCTCTCAAAGTGCTGGGATTACAGTCATGAGCCACCGAGCAAGGCCAGAACTTGGCCTCTTTAACACAGTACTTTAACAGGCTGACTAGCCAAATCCTATGTTCAGGGTTAACAATATGCCTTCAACATCTCTAGTGACAATATTCAGACAAGGATAGAATAAATAAGCCAATGGTAAAGATGCCCTAATAATTTGCCCTTAATTAAGATGATTCTTATTCCACAAGTGCCACTGCTGTCTCAGAGTCCAGTTGCTTGGCATTTATTTGCAGCATTCAGATGCCAATTCCCAGGGGATTGGGAGGTTCAGACCCTGGCAGCCTGAACCATATCAATCACATAAACAAAAGGTTTGATTTATAAATCAGAATGTCAATATCTTATAGGGAGAATTGACAATTTGCTAAAAGACTATACTCCTTGTCACTCAATCTGTCCACCCTTTTCTGAGAAGGAAGCCTAATGCAGTGCTTAGCAGGAACTCTGGTTGCCTAAATATCTGAGTTGCTAGCCAAACAAGAAATGGATCTGAGATTAGAATATTATTGCAGAAAGGTGAAAGGGGATGTACCGCCAAGTGTTTTTGATTGCAAGCAAGAGAAAGCAGTGTTGCCTGAGTGAACAAAGGGGAATTTATGGGAAAGGCATTGGGAGCTGAATTGTCAGGTCCCTGGAGAACTGGGCTTGGACACATCGAGGAAGTAGTAACCATAACCACTGAACAATCTCGTCAGCCAGTTTCCCAGTCCTTTTGACCCTCTGCTGGACCCAGCTTTCAAAATTTAATCAGGCTTTTAAAACTGCAATTAGCCCATATCTAGCAAGTATTTGTATTATCTGTGAAGAGTTATAAAGACTGCACTCAAAGAGGTAAGCAAGCATCAGAGACTATATATGCATGTCTACAGTACATATTCGACCAAATACAACACAATCAGGGCTGAGGCTTCAAAAATAAAGAGGGGACATGAGGGTAAAAGGATGGGGAAAGACCTCAAAGGAAAAACACTGCAAATGGGCACTGGAGGTGGCAGGATTTTGTGGAGAAGTTAGAACTATTTCAAACTGGAATGGAAATGGTGACCATGGTACAGATGTAAGAGTCTGACATGAGTCACCCACTTGGTTAAGCCTTTTCTTCTCCTCTGTGATTGGGTTAAAAGGGTTTAGCTAGGTGAAAAGGAAGTTTTTGCAGGGAGAGGTCCCTGTACTTTGGAGGGAGGAGGGCTATATGGGAGAGAAGGAAAGGTGGGGAAGGTGGCCATCCCTGGCAAAAAGACCAGACATCCACTTCAAAAGAGGTTAAAAAAAAATGCTTCTCTCTGTGTATCTGTTGGAAAGTGGGTGGTAGATGACAAAACTGGAAGCAAGGAAACAAAGATGGTCTTTCCCTTGCTTTCTACTCTCTAGGAAAGGGCATGTTAGCCCTGCCCTAGCTGGGTAGGGGGTTCAATGCTACTGGTCACATCCAAAGGCACAAAATCTTATGTTAAGTGCCACTCACCCTGAAACAACTGTCTGGATCATGCACAATCAAGGTTTTAATATCTGGTGAAGGCTTTTGAACATCAGATCCAATGTGGTCAGAAGAAAGCATCAGTGTCAATGATACATTGTTCATTCTTTTATTCATTCATTCATTCATTCATTCATTCATTCTTCTTCTATTTATTAACACTGACTAGAGGCTCTACCTTGAATTGAGGCTAAAGGCTAGAGTAGAAAAAGTAAGGATAAGTCACTTCCTTTCATTGCCTCTGTTTTGTCATCTCTAAAATAAGAAGTTGGAGTTTAATGCCTTTGCTTTGCAATGTTTCTTGTGCTTAACGAGCTTACACATGAAGTCAGGAGTAGTTTGCCCCGGTATGAGCCAGAGGCACAGTGACAGGGGTTGAAGCTCAGAAAGATGAATGCTGCTGCTTTTCCTCTGCCTCCTTGAAGCTAGGGACCCTCTGAAAGGTGCCAGGGATGCAGCAGCTCTGTGCAAATGAGAGGTCTGGTATTCGCCAGAAGCTTTAGCATAATGCAAGGAGAAATAGTGCATGAATGATGTGATGGGATTATTGCTGACCACAAATTTACTGCCCAATTAGTGAGCTGGTATTGTGTGGGGGTTTCATTTAATTGGGACTTTCCTGAGTGGATCTAGGTTTATTTAACATTTTACATTGATTTTTATCTCGGGAGACTAGGGCCGCATGCTGAATTACAACAACCTTTTACCAAACAAAGCTCTTCCTCATTGACTTTTGATTCCCCTTTCTCTGCACTGTGCTTCTGCATTTCTCTCCAAAGCCTCTATTGAAGATTCTTTGCAACCAAAGACGGCATCCATGTTTAGAATTGCTCAGTGTCTGGGGTATTTATTCTTCTGTATTCAAGTAACAATAAATGTCCATAGGAAGATTTTTTCAAATTACTGGTCTGGAAATCCCTTGGGATTCAAGGTCCAGCCCACACATGTCTTGATACCTTCCCTTCTGAGTCCCAGCATCTTCTACCATGATGCTTGCTAGTACGAGGAGCTTAACAAATTTCTTCAAAGGTGACATCTCAAAGGTCTTTAAAGGCATAACTTGTGGCTTCAATATAAATGCTGGCTTTAGATGATATATCAGTCCGTTTTTACGCTGCTGATGAAGGCATACCCGAAACTGGGCAATCTACAAAAGAAAGAAGTGTAACTGGACTCACAGTTCCACGTGGCTGGGGAGGCCTGACAATCATGGCAGAAAGTGAAAGGCACTTCTCACATGGCAGCAGACAAGAGAAGAGAGCTTGTGCAGGGAAACTCCCGTTTTAAAAACCATCAGATCTCGTGAGACTCATTCACTATCATGAGAACAGTATAGGAAAGATCCACCCCCATAATTCAATCTCTTCCACTGGGTTCCTCCCACGACACATGGAAATTGTGAGAATTACAATTCTAGATGAGATTTGGGTGGGGACACAGCCAAACCATATCAGATGAGGTGCAGAGGATGCCTGGGAGACTGAATCAATGGTTTCCAAAGGATTTAATGCCCTTAAGTCGTTTTTTTTCTCCCAAGGTAGTTTCTTTGAAGTTAAGCAGCATGAGACTTTAAGTTGGTGGATGAAGAACCAGGGAAAGATAGAAGCTGCCTTTTGTATAATGTAGGGCTCAGTTAAGTATTCAAAGTTCCAAGGAGGCGATTCAGGCCCCCATTTCACATCTTTCTTGGTTAGAGAGCAGAGCTCCTATCCATCCCAGGCCCTTCCACTTTGTAGATCAGTTGCTCTATCTTTTGGCAGCTTCATCCAAGATCTATCTTATGAAAACGTTTCATTGTTCAGATCAGGGACCCGGTAGTAAAAATTAACTATAAAATACTTTTTTTTTCTATTATGCAAGTAATTGGTAGCCTTTTAAAAATTGGAAACATAGAGAAAAAAGTTTATTCCTAACAACCAGAGCCTCAGTCGATTAAAATTACTCAGGTTTCTCACTGATGCTACATGCCCATTGAACATCAGCTGGGGACTCTGCCCTGCTTTAGTCTCACTCTGGATCCTGGCTGGCAGACCACAGCTTTTTAGAATATTGTGGCAGAGGAAAAGAGAGCTTTGCAGCATCTCATACTCACATCTCATATTGCTTCTGCAGAAGTGACAGTCACTTTTCCTCCTAACCCTCTAGTCAAAACTTGTAACCACGCCTCCACTTAAAAACAGGTTTGGAAAGTGCAATTCTGCCATGTAGGGAAAGGTATATGAACAGTGGTAAGGGCTACCACACTGGAGAATAGCTCCTTTCATCTGCCTCTCTCTGCAGCCTGTGTCCCTAGTCCATGCGCTCTACTGCCCCAGTGCCCACCACTGCTTGACTCTGCTTTTGTGTGTGTCAGTTCACATTATCAATAAGGACCATGACTGGTAGCTCTATGGATGGAGGACCCTTTTGTATCAGGTGTTGACCCTGTGCCCAAGCAGCAGTGCCTAGAAGAGTGGGGGTGGGTCTGTGGTTCCTATCAGGCTGCAGGAGTTGTGGAGACAGGGAAAGTATTTCTAGGACTCCCATTTGGCCTTTCTGTCTCTACGCATCCTTGGCAATTTCTGCCATCTTGGCTTCTCCTTCTTATCACGTTGGTCCACATACGGAGACAGCGTCTAAGTTTTTTCTGACCAGCTCCTCAGTCCTAGAAAAACCAGACTTGGTTAAGTACCAGAGCATAGAAGGCATTTAGTGCTGCTCTGCTCCCAAGTCATCTATCAGTTTCACTTTAGCCAGTCATGCCTCCTTGGTTACATATGAAGTATCTATATATAACTTCGTATCATGCTTTTTCACATTATATTTTGATTTTTATCGGATCAGAAACCCTAAATCCACAAGCATAACACCAGGTTCACATTTGGGCTTTTTCATTTCTGTAATCAGATGATTAAACGCTAGTTTGTAGTAAGACTTCAATTCAATTCTATTTATCTGTCCAGGCTTAAGGGTTCCTGTTCTTCTTTTTAAGTCATTAAATTGTATCAGACAAGGGAGAAAAACTGTGTGTGGCTTTCCCTAAGGTAAGACAGGCTTAGGGGATATTGAAACTAGGGCAGAGAAATGTTTTCTGTGACCAACCAGTCACGGCAAGGCATAGAAGGAGCAATGACTTATTCATTAGTCCAGAGAGAAGGCCAATCCTTTTCGGGCTGCGTCTGTAGAGAGGCCAGGCTCAAAGGGGAGGAGAGCCGTCTGCAGGCAGCGCCGCCGCGGCCACCTGGAAGCCCAGCAAGTCACCTGAGTCGTGCGGGTGCCTGCGCTGCCAATCTGCAGCGACCCGTCCGCAGCCCCCGGGGGCAGGAACACCAGCCCCGGGACAGGAGGACGTCCTCGGCCCGCTGACTAGGGATCCACCCGCGGGTGCCGCTGAGCCACATCCCCGCAGCGGGCGCCGGAGCCCAGGTACCGCGCGCCACAGCACCTGCCCGGGCGTTCCCGCGCTTGGGGCGGGGCTTCCCGCGTCCCCTTTAAGAGGCCGCGTCACCCGCCCTTGACGTCAGAGTGTCTCTCCGCACGAGCCCGCGTCCTGCTAGGCTCAGCGCCCTCGCGCCCACAGCCCCGGCGGCGGCACGACCAGCGGCGGCCAGGCGAGCGCGCCGCCCCGCTGGGCCCTCCCGTCCCGCCCCGCCGCCTCCCTCCCGCACCGCAGCCGCCAGCGCGGCCTCCTGCACCATGTCGGTGGCCGGGCTTAAGAAGCAGTTCCACAAAGCCACTCAGGTAAGGCGCGTGGCAGGTGCGTCCCGGGGCAGTCCGGGGCGAAGCTGCGAGGGGGGCGCTCGGCGCTGGCCGTCCGGCGGTAGCTTGGGGACCTCGGCAGCGCGCCTCGCCCGCGCCGGCCGCGCCCCGCCTCGCAAGCCAAGGAGGCGGCTGGGGGCATCCCCAGGCTGGGCGTCCGCCCTCGGTTCCCCACCCCCGGCTTGGTGCGCGCTGCCTGCCCGCGGGTCCCCGGCGTCCCGCCTGGTTGCGCCGCTCGCCGCCCCCGCATCACCTCGCGCCCGTGTTGCAGGAAGGGGACCGCGGCTGCACTGCTGCCGCGGCTCGCAGGTGCCCGGGCGGCGCGGCGGGGGATTATGTAAAGTCGCCTTTTCCCGGGTGACCTTGCGGAGTCGGTGCGCCCGGCTGTCCCGGGATGTGTTGGCGTGAGCGGTGGCCGCACTGGGGGTGGCGGCGCGGAGGCCGGAGGTCTGCGCTCCTTTCCCTTCCTCTGTGGTCAGAACCCTCCTTCCCCGCCGCCCGCAGGCTCCAGAGGAACGGAAGGCTGGGGGCTTCCTTTGGAGACTCGCATACATTAACTTTTCCCCGGAGAACTCGGTCGTCAAACTCCTTTGAGGCCAGGACATGACCACAGTCTGCGGGTCTTAAATATTTCCCTTCAGCAACCAAATTGTTGAAGACTTAAAATCATCATGTATTTTAAATCGTTTTTAATGAACATTTGACATCTTGGATGTGCCCATTTTTCTTTATGGGGTTAATAGGTTGTGACTGTAATAAAACTAATTAATTTAGATTCTAATAATTAAAATCATTGGACTCGAAGAATTTTACATAGGGACAATTAAGCGAATACTTATGCTGTGACCTATTTCTTACATAATGTGTGTGATTACTAATTTTTTATCTTTCCGAAACAGGTTCAAATTTACGGGATCTTTAGCTAAGGATTTTGATGACTTACCTCGAAATGTTTTTCATAATTTAGTGTTAAATAGTTTTTCATAGGTTAGCCTTAATTCATGAGCTTTCTCATAATTTCTCGGAAGTAGTGAGGTTTTTCCTGGGCTACCCCAGTGGCAGCCCTGTTATGAACCATATCCAGAAAAGGTGAGGGTTGTGTTTTACAGAACCTTGGTTAACTTAGGGTGACAGATGTAGCGTGAAATTCACATCGTGTGTGTGTTTCCACGCATGTGCATCATCTTCATCACATAGACTTGCCTTTATAGAATCAATTATACCTGTCAACTTAGGAAATCAGGAAAAGTAAGACTATTTAAAAATGTTTCCTAATGTAATTATTTTTGCTTTTCTATTACAATTGGAGTTATCTGTGACCTCTCTGCCAGACATGTTTATGAAAGTGCTTTGTTTGTTGATGTAGTTTGGAAGGCTTCTAATAACTTTATACTGCAAGTTCTTTCGGATTTACAGAACCAAGCGTATGTGCTGCCCAGGAATTCTCTGGAAGGACTTCTTCGATATTACTAACCTTTTTGATTGCTCAATTGGTCACTTCTTTATAGCATACCTCAACAACACTGCGTTTACCAACACGACATCTTTTTTCCACTTTGATTCCAAAGATTTCTTTTGCAAAGCTTAGTGCCCTCAAGGGCAATTAAAAGTCTTGGCTTTGGAGTGGGAAAGGCTAAGGTTTGAATCCTGCCTCTACTGCCTCTGACCTTGAGAGAGTATTTAACTTCTGAATCTGTCCTTGCTAAAGTGATAATTTCCATTTCTCAGGGTTGAGGTGAAGAGAAACGAGTGTGTAGAACACACGTAAAAAGTGTTCAGTAAATGATAATTGTTGACATTAAGGATATTTTTATTAGTATAAAATACTACCCCTTATGCTATGAAGAAGTTACCCAAGCTAGACTTTTTAGTTTTTCCAACTTAAAAAATAATTAGAAGGCTCCATTTCAGCTAAAGCTTGAAGTTCTATGTAGCTCTAAAGTGTAGAAAAAATAATTTGAACTGTGTTAGGAAAGAAATTAAAAGGTTGGAGAAGGTCAGCGTGTGATGCGATACAGTTACTATTTATCACACCGAATCCAAATGCAGAATCACTGCGTCATTGTCATCCTTTTACTGAAAAGCCTTTTATTTGAAAGGTGAAGCAGCACATGATCTCTTATCCATAATTTAGTGTAGCACACTCTTAGAAAGTCTAAGGCACAGGTTACTGTTCTGTGCATATGTATATTTAGGAGAGTGTGTAATATCTGTGTTAATGTTTGCATGTGACAAAAAAATTACAGAAATAGTCCTGTCCTACTTTTTTAGCCATTTTTTTCCATGCAGGTCCGTGAACCTGATGTTATCTACAGAGAAGCTTTAGACCTAGAATTACTTCCTTTTGAGAACTGATGTGCTGGATAATATAGCCGGGGTTTGTTTGTTTGTTTATTTATTTGAGACAGAGTTTCGCTTCTGTCGCCCAGGCTGGAGTGCAATGGCGCGATCTCAGCGTACTGCAACCTCTGCCTCCTGTATTCAGGCAATTCTCTTGCCTCAGCCTCCCGAGTAGCTGGGATTATAGGCATCTGCCACCACACCCATCTAATTTATGTATTTTTAATAGAGACAAGGTTTGAGCCATGTTAACCAGGCTGGTCTTGAACTCCTGACCTCAGGTGATCTGCCCACCTTGATTACAGGCTGAGCCACCGCACCTAGCCCGTAGCCTGGGTTTATAAGTGGAAGGAGTCTGTTCAGGCAAACGTTTCTTTCTATGGAATTGAGCTTTTTTGCTTGTGTTAGTAAGGGATGATATTTATGTTAATAAAAGTATATTGTTTGTACTTGGAATTTCTGATTAAATGTGTTACAACTGTTGTCTTATATTAAAATTGATTATTTCTACCTTGTTGCTGACAGTTATTTTCAATATATTTACAATATGGAGGTAAAAAATGCTTTTGCCGAGTAAAATTTATTAGAGGAGAAAATCCTTTCCGCATGAAAATATATAAAGATACAAAAAATTGATCATCTTATTTTCATATACTTCATTACTTAATTGCTCATAAAGATTATTCTTTTTTACTGTAAAAAAGGGGAAATGATCTTAGTGTTGCTCTTTTAGTGAGTTTTATTCATATTGAGATTTCATTTTACAAAAGTCACGTCAATTTTTTTTCACTTGCTTTAAACTGGCAGCAACTTAGTTAAAAATAGCTGTTTCCAGTGAACATGAAGCTCCTACAAAATCTGTACTTTAAAAAATTCACTCTATCGTGCATATGATGTGTACACATTTGGCTTTATAATAACATCTAAAAGTCTATTATAAAGTAAAATATATTAGGTCATTTTATGATTTTGCTGGAGCTGCTATAACAAAGTACTACAAACTGAGTGGTTTCAACAGCAGAAATGTATTGTTTCCCACTCCTTGAGATAAGCACACTTGAAGTCTGAGACCAAAGTGCCAGTAGAGCCATGAGCCCTCTGAAGTATGAGACAGGATCTGTTCCAGGCTGCTTTCTTAGCTCTTGTGCTTTGTTGGGAATCTTTGGGCTTCCTTGGCTTGTAGATACGTCACCTTGGTCTCTGCCTTCACGTTCACATGACATTCTCCCTGTGTGTGTCTCAGTGTCCAAATTTCCCCATTTTGTAAGGACCTCAGTCATATAGGGTTGGGCAAGACCATCCTACTCCCAGTATGAGTTTATCTTAAATAATTACATCTGCAATGCCCAGCCGGGTGCGGTGGCTCACGCCTGTAATCCCAGTACTTTGGGAGGCTGAGGCAGGCGGATCACGAGGTCAGGAGATCGAGACCATCCTGGCTAACACAGTGAAACCCCATCTCTACTAAAAATACAAAAAATTAGCCGGGTGTGGTGGCGGGCACCTGTAGTCCCAGCTACTCAGGAGGCTGAGGCCGGAGAATGGCGTGAACCCGGAGGGCAGAGCTTGCAGTGAGCTGAGATCGCGCCACTGCACTGCAGCATGGGCAACAGAGTGAGACTCCCTCTCAAAAAAAAGAAAAAATTACATCTGCAATGCCCCTATTTCCAAATAAGGTTGTATTCTGAGCTATTGTAATTAGGACTTTAATATGAATTTTGGGAGGAGCACAGTTCAATCCATAAGTCATTATTTGCATAAAAGGATTAACCACACTATTCTATATTTGATTCAACATCTAAGAGGACAATTCAGCCTGTAAATAACGTATAATTTTCTATTGCATCAAAAAGATATACTTTCTTCTTTTTTAATGAGTTGGTTAGTATATTGCTAAGGTCTGATTGTGTCCCCCTAAAATATATGTGTTGAAGCTTGACTGCCAATGTGACAGTATTAAGAAATGGGGCCTTTAGGAGGTGACTAAGTCATGAGAGCACTCATGATTGAGTCATGAATGGGATTAGTGCTCTCTGAAAAGAGGTTGAAAGGGTCACCCTGTCCCCTTCCACCGTGTGAAGGTTTAGCAACAAGGTACCATCTTTGAAGCAGAGGGTGGGCACACACCAGGCACAGATCTGCCAGTGCCTTCATCTTGGACTCCTAGCCTCCCAAACTGTGAGAAGCAAATTTATGTTATTTATAAATTACCCCATCTAAGGTATTTTGTTAGTAACCTGAACAGACTAAGACAGAAATATACCTATAATAAACTGTGTTTTCTGATTTTTTTAAATGATAAAATTAATTTGGGTAGTCTGGGTTTTATGATACAGTCTGGTATGTGCTTATTTGTCACACTTGGATTCCATAACTGGGAAAATTTCATTATGTTTGTGTTCTATGTCTTTTTGTTTTACCTAATTTCCTCATTGAGAATGCTGTATTTTATTTAGATGCTTTGCTCAGGAGACCATTACATAAATCTTTTCATGCATTTGTTGATTTGGTGAAATGTTAAACTTGCTAAGATATTGGATTAAATAGCTAATTAGTTGTGACTTTATATCAGTGAGGTTTTCAGTTTTTTAATTGCCTCTAATCAGTCAACTCTCTGCTGCCTTTAAAATCTTGGCTGTGGCTTGTTGCTTGACCCAGGATTTCTACACCCGTACCCTTTCAGATTCCTAGCCAGTAGTCTCTAATAGGCTGCAAGGGGCCTATATATTTTATAAAATTATAAGTCACATTTTATACACGCATTTTTCTGAGGGAGAATGTCCTTAGTCTATCACCACATTCTTAGATAAATTCCTAATTGCTGCCTCTCCCTCCCCGCAAAAAGTAAAAATACGGTGGGGTGTGGTGGCTCACTCCTATAATCCCAACACTTTGGGAGGCCAAGGCAGGTGGATCACTTGAGGTCAGGAGTTCAAAACCGGCTTGACCAGTGCAGTGAAACCTCGTCTCTACTAAAAATACAAAAAGATTAGCCAGGCGTGGTGGCAGATGCCTGTAATCCCAGCTACCCAGGAGGCTGAGGCAGGAGAATTGCCTAAACCCAGGAGGCGGAGGTTGCAGTGAGCCAGGATGGTGCCACTGCACTCCAGCCTGGGCAATAGAGTGAGACTCCATCTCAAAAATAAATAAATCAATAAATTCATCATGTCATCAGGAGAAAGTGAGTGTTTCTTACAATACCATCACTCCAGTTCTGTTACTGGGCTTTAGGATGCCTGATCAAAATGCAGCCTTCTCTGCATTAATTTTAGCAGCAATCAAATATAAAAAACCTTTCCAGAGGTGTCAGGATTGAATGAGATAATGCTTGTGAGAGTGCCATGCTTGCATAATAAGGATCACTTGAACCATGTAAAACAAAATGTTAATGAGCTTGAAGTCATCGATACGATGATACACTGGCACATGGGCCTGTGGGGTATATGAAAAGAAAGTGGTGACTGAAAATGATTTCCCTTTAGACTGAGAGTCCTCTTGATTGAAGTTTGTGTTGTTGAAACAGTTGTATTTTTGCAGGCTTTTTTCCCGTAGTGATTCTTTAATGTTTTAAATTGAGTTTATATGAATTTTGGTTTCAGTCTACTTGGAAAATTTTAAAGTAGCCTGCAAATTAATAAGAAGTGCCCTAAAAAATGGCAAGACTTGGTTGGGGCAAATGGTGACTGTTTTGAGACAGATGTCATGGTGGAAGGGAGAGGTTTAATATTCAGTGGAGGGGAGCTGAAGCTTGCAGAGCAAATTCCATTCTGCCAAGCTTCTTGTGCTGCATACAGAGTCTCAGGGTGTCAAGCAACCCGAGGGCTTTCTTCAGAGGAGTAGCTTAAGGCAGCGGAGAGAGAAGGGCAGCACACACTGACGAATGAATAATGAGAATTAGGTGAGGAGATGGAGTTTAGGAACTGCTTCAAACTTTAAGGTGGATTCCTGGTGGGCCTTTCTAGGGATGGGCAATTCTTCTGAATTTAAGGCCAGATAGGGGAGATGCTAAGTGGGTAAGAAGTCAGTGGATTTTTTGGCCTCCTTTTTTCTCTTTTTGTTCTTTTACTCCTTTGTCCTGTATTCTTTTAGGTAATGGTCAGTGAGGTGTAGCCACAAGAGGGGACACAGGAGAGGCTCAAGAAAACAGAGTTTATTATACTCACAGGTCTTAGAATGACAGTATCACTGTATAGGAGGATAGGAGGGGGACACACGTCGGGTGTAGGTAACAGCTCTGAGAGCAGGATCAGCTAAGCAGATGGGAAACAGGTGGGAGCAGAGAGAGCAAGGACTGTGAGCCAGTGCCTTTACTAGTGGTCTCGGTGCAGTTCACAGGAAAAGGTGGGGGGGGATTTCACTGGTGCATTTTGGTGCATTTGGTGCATTTGCATTGGTGCATTGGTAGGTCGTGGTCAAAAGAAGACAGAGAGGTGAACTTGTGGTACGGGCCAACCTTATCAAACTTGTGCACCTGGTTACCTGGGTAGGGTGTTCACAGTTAGTGTATGTGGGAAGGAATGTTGAGACAGCAGTAGACAAACTATGAAGTTTTGAACCTTTGTAATACAACCCTTCTCAGTGTTTTTGGTTTAGAATTTCTTTGTTTCCATAATCACTTAAGGAGCCCAAAAGCTTAAGAATGATGCACATGGTATCTGATGGATAATAAAGACTAAAAAGAGAGCTATAACTATACTTATTAAAATGCCATGATTGTGAGACCCTGCTAAGTCTTTTGCGTTCTGCCAGCAAAATATTTTCATGCTGTACTAAATCATTAGCTGATGACAAATGCTTCAGGAAATAACTTCACTATTTATGAAGGTTTTACATTTAGTACAACTTCTAAATGCCAAATATGATGTTGTAGTTGCTCTACCCTAATCTCCCTCCCCACCGGGTCAAATTGTATATAGTAGGGATGAATATGGAGAAGCTGTCAGTAATACTTGTGAAGAACCCACAGCTCCACGGAGGTTTGCTTGGGTGCTTAGGACACTGAAGGAGCTCTAGGCAGTGTTTTCTGGATCCTTTTGAATTATGATATATACAAAAAATAGAAATATCTTTTTCATAGTTCAAACTAACCTTTCCCCATAGATATTAATGGAAACAGTTTTATAATACTGAGAAATATCTCAATATCAAGGTATATATTAGTCTGTTCTCATGCTGCTAATAAAGACATACCAGAGACTGGGTAATTTATAAAGGAAAGAGGTTTAATTGACTCACAGTTCTGCATGGCTGGGGAGGTCTCAGGAAACTTACAATCGTGGTGGAAGGGGGATCAAAAATGGCCTTCACATGACGGCAGTGTGGAGAAGTACAGAGCAAAGCGGGGGGAAGCCCCTTATAACACCTTCAGATCTCGTGAGAATTCACTCACTATCATGAGGACAGCATGGAGGTAACCACCCCCATGATTCAGTTACCTCCCACCAGGTCCCTCCCATGACACATGGGGATTATGGGAACTACAGTTTAAGATGAGATTTGGGTGGGGACACAGCCAAACCGTACCACAGAGTAACGCTTGAAAGAAACATAAAGCAGATAGTCAGCCTATGCTTTTAAATGTATGGGAAATCAGCTGGATGTGGTGGCTCATGCCTGCAATCCCAGCACTTTGGGAGGCTGAGGCAGGCAGGTCACTTGAGGAGTTTGAGACCAGCTTGGCCAACATGGCAAAACCTCGTCTCTACTGAAAAAACAAAAATTAGCCAGGCGTGGTGGTGTGCATCTGTAATCCTAGCCACTCAGGAGGCTGAGGCAGGAGAATTGCTTGTGCCTGGGAGGTGGAGGCTACAGTGAGCCAAGATCATGCCATTGCACTCCAGCCTGGGCAACAGAGCGAGACTGTCTCAAACAAAACAAAACAAAAAAAACTAAAACAAAACAAAAAAACAGGAAATAATGTCCACAGTGAACGATCCCAGTGAGGAAAGGAAAGAAGGGGAGTCAGGACAGTTATTGTCTGTAATAATGATGGCATCCTGTAGGGGGCATCGTGAAGTCCCCTTCCTGCCGGTAGAGGAAGTTCCTTGGTTTTGCAATCTGGCTTTGCAATCTGGGAATAACTCTTTTGTTCTTTCTTGTATATATTTGGCCAGGTCTAAGGAGGGTGAGAAGAAATGTGCCCTCTTTGGGAACAGCATAACTTTTTCAGTCAACTTCCTGTTTATTTAAATTTGGGGACTGTTTTACAGTCACAGGCTTTTAACTACCCATGGTTGATTTGAGTAATGAAATTTCTTCAGAAACTTACTAGGCTTCTGGCCAAGTGCTGTAGCTTATGCCTGTAATCCCAGCACTTTGTGAGGCTGAGGTGGGGAGATCACTTGAGGCCAGGGGTTCAAGACCAGCCTGGCCATCATGGTGAAGCCCCTTCTCTACTAAAACTACAAAAATTAGCCAGGCATGGTGGCCTATGCCTGTAGTCCCAGCTACTCAGGAGGCTGAGGCACGAGAATTGTTTGAACCTGGGAGGCGAAAGTTGCAGTGAGCCAGATGGTACCACTGCACTCCAGCCTGAGCAATAGAGTGAGTCACTGTCTCAAAAAAACTAAAAGCAAAAAACAGAAAAACTTCAACTTAATAGGCTTCCGATCTGTTTTCTTCTTGTCAGTTTCATTTGCCAATTTCGATGATGGAAATTCTTTTTTCGACCTAATTTTCAACCAGTAGACTTGGTTGTGTTACTCTGAACTTAGCAAGAGGGCCTGATACTTTGGCTTAGCCGAGAAGTCTTAATGGTACTTTGTTGCTCAAAGTCTTTTTCATTTATATTTCCCGTTATTTGCTTCAGGGACTCAGGATAACCCTGGATGGGTTCTGCCATCTGTAACACATGGTTTTCAAGGTTGCCAGAGGGAAAGAGTATGTTTGAACAAGCATAGGAGATATCCATAAGCCAGGCCTGGAAGAGGAATATGGTAGACAGAACGCTATGAATGTTGGTGACTCTTGCTGTTGTGTACTCTCCTCCCCTTTGAGTGTGGGTGCAATGTTCAATTTGAAAAGATGTTATTCCTGATATTTTAACTTTATAAGACAAAAGGGAGATTATATGATTGGACTTAATCTAATCTCATGAGCCCTTTAAAAGCAGGATATTTTCTCTGGCTGGTAGCAGAAGGAAAAATCAGACAGACTGGAAGTATGAGCAGGACTGGACATGCTGTTGTTGCTTTAAAGAGGGAGGGGCCATGTGAGTAGTAATGCAGTAGCCTCTAGGAGCAGAGATCAGCTCTTGAATGATGACCACCTAGGAAAATAAGGACCTTAGACCCACAGCCTTAAATAACTGGACTCTGCCAAGAATCTGAGGGGAAGGGAATTCTTCCCCCCAGCTTCCAGATAAGAGCCCAGTCTAGCCAACACCTTGATTTTGGCCGTGTGAGGCCCTAAACAGGGAACTCAGTTAAGCAGGCCCAGACTTCTAATTTATAGAATTATAAGATAATAAATGGGTATTGTTTTAAGCTGCTAAATTTGTGGTAATTTGTTATACAACAGCTGAAAACGAAGAGAAGGAATAGTTCCTTCTGTTTATGTTTGGTTGGCTGGAACTTGTAACATGGTCCCTCTGTGGGCCTTGTTAAGCCTTTTCTCTAAGAGAAAAGGAAGAGGACAAGTGTAGCCTAGCTGTGTGCCCAGGATGTAAAAGTGGGTTTTTGGTTAAAAAGCTAGCAGTTTTGCCATTACCTTGCCTATAATTAATTAATTGTGTGTCTGTATATTAATCTATTTGTGAGCTTGTAAGTGTATGTATATGTGCATATGTACCTACACAACATACATATGCATGTATGAATTTTAAGTCTAGTTTGCTGAATAAGTCTTTTCTTAATACCTAAGGCTCAATATGTTCCATGTGCCTTTTGAAACAACGTTTCACTCTGTCACCCAGACTGGAGTGTAATAGCACGATCACATCTCACTGCAGCCTCAATCCCCTGGGCCCAAGCAATCTTCCCACCTCCGCCTCCGGAGGCATGTGCCTCTATGCCTGGCCCGTATGCCTTTTTAATATATTTTATATTTTATAGATTTTTTCCTACAGTGCTTGGGCTTTTTGATATTTAGATGTTTTTCTTTGATGAGGCACAAGTTTATTTCTGTGGTCCCTGATCAGTTTTTTGCTTTGTTTTGTTTTTTTTTTGCGGATCAGTTTTAAACAATGGCACTGTTCAGTACTTGCTGAGTGGTGCCTTAGCTTGGTGGACTGGTGGAAGAGTGACAACTTCACTAACCTTGGAATAGGGGCACTACAGATCTGCAAAGAAGTTTCTGAATTCTTAGTCTCTGACAGTGTGGCAGGGATTTCAGTGAGAGTAGAGGAGTTGACTGTTAACCCTGCATCTGTTTTTGTGCTTGGGGAAGGCTGACACCAACACAGACAGTTAAATGCCCTTACCTAGTACAGGCACATCAGATGGCTACATGGTACTTTGAAGTGGTTCATTATGTTGTTGAGGATTGCAGATTTGTGTAACACACTTGAAGTGTGTTGTGGTGTAAACAGCAGGGGTGAGGGTGGTCGTGGGCCCCGTAGCATGTGGGCCATTGTCTGTGATGTGTTAACCCCATGCTCTTTGATGTGATTCATGGATCCTTAGCCCTGAATGGTTTTCTAGGTACATGTGGTAGACGATGCCAGACACAATTTGGAAGGCATGAGGTCTGGCATCCTGAGATATATTTTAGGGACTTGGTGTCAGTTGAACAGCTTGGCCAGGGAGAGAATAGTGAGGCCTGATTTTGTATCTGAGTGGTAAGTAACCTGAAGGAGAAGTGTCCTATAGAAATTGATTACAGGGTAGACACACCTCACACTTCTGTTGTCATTTTCTGCATATGCTGCTCACTGAGGTGACCCTAATGTGCTTCTTTCTGTTGAGTTAATGTTGTGTACAGTGGCTTGTTGGTTGAATTTATACCATTCATTATTTTAAGTGCTTATTTACTGCTTAAGTGGCTGCATCTGGGCAAGAAGGACCTACAAACCCTTTACTGTGGCCATCGCACATCATCATCCTATAATTTACTGGATAAAGGAAGTGTTTTCTGGAGGTGTTCGTCAATACTGTAGTTAAGAGTTTACTGATTAATATTAATAGCCTGTTGTCCAGAGATCTTCTACTTCTTATGATCAACCTTGCACTTAAGTTCTATTTCCCATTTCACTTTTTAATTAAGTTTAACAAACAGTGAAATTGTTGTCCCTTGTTCTCTTTTCCATTCATCTCATCCATTATGCTCTATGTATTTTGGGCCATTTGAAGCTCATAAATATAAAATCTTTGGATTTTTCACCTTTTGGTCATCGTATTCACCTTAAACCCAGTCCAGATTTTCCAGAGATATTTATAGTGCTCATCATCCCGGTGTTCTAGACATGGAAAGCTCCTTTTTCCTAGCTCCGAGAAAAGCTAGAACGTCATTCTTTACGCAACTTACGTTGTTCAGAAGATATTTTTGTGATCATTAAGATGCATTTAGTTCATTTTTGCTTTATTTTGTTTTTGAGACAGGGTCTCACTCTGTCGCAGTGGCGTAATCACGAATCACTGCAGCCTCGTCCTCCCAGGCTGAATCCTCCCTCCTCAGCCTTCCAGGTAACTGGGACTATAGGCTCACATCACTACTCCTGGCTAATTTTTTTGTATTTTTCATAGAGACAGGGTCTTGCTACATTGCCAAGGCTGGTCTTGCACTCCTACTCAAGTGATATGCATTCCTCGGCCTCCCAAAGTGCTGGGGTTACAGGCATGAGCCATTGTGACTGGCTAACATTTAATTCACTTTTTACAAGCTCTTTCAGCTACTTTCTTTGTCTGAAGACATACACATTTAAAGCATTTTGATACATTTTCACCAAAAAAAATCACCTTACATAAAAGGACATGTCTTAAACAGAAAGCTTATCATAAAATCTCTATATCAATTGTTTTCCTAAATTGATGACTGTTACCTCTTCTCCTTTTATGAAGCAGTGAGTTATACTGACTGGCTTGCCCTTTATAATATCTAAATTACCTAAATTCTTAGTGTTGTCACCCCTCCAGTGACCGCCAAAAAAGGTCAACAGGTCAGGGGTAAATTAGCATTTATGCAGGAATGGGGGTTGCAACCTGGCTAGCAGTCAGGGATTGCACCACTCGAGAAGGGCAAGGGGGCTATTTATAAGAACTTATTTAGATTATGTAAGTTGCTTGTCATGTTGTTTCATTGGTGTATTAAACAGAGAAGTCTTTGATCAGTAGTAGAAGGGTACATTTGCATCAGTCAGGAAAAACCTATATTCAGAGTGTTTGTAAAGATTAGGACCAGTTTTACTTGTATTGTGTAGTGTTGAGAGCACGGTTGTTTGTGAAGGAATGTTTTTCACAGTTCCTTTTTGGGTCTCAAAGTTCATCAGCAGTTTAACGTGGAGTCAGTAGCCCAAGATGGAGTTACTGATGTAAAGCCTGGAACATTGCTAAGCTCATACTGTCCAATAAAACTGTGTCTAGTGGTCGCTGCTGTGAGTGACCCGGGTGAACATAGGCATTTTCCGTAGGCTCCTTCCATATATGGTAGAATAATTTGACTGTTTCCTAAGTGTATCATTCAGTTGTATCTTTACGACATTTTGTCGATCTGTGTTCGTGTTTACTGACTATATTAGGGTTCTCCAGCAAAACAGAACCAACGTGATGTATAGATATATGAGAGGGATTTACTATGGGAATTGGCTCATGTGATTATGGAGACTAAATCCTGCAGTATGCTTTCTGCAAGCTGGAGAACCAGGAAAGCCGGTGGTGTAATACAGTCCCAGTCGAAAGGCCTGAGGACCTGAGGAGCTGCTGGTGTAAGCGCCAACCCCAAAGGCCCAAGAATCTGGAGTTCTGATGTCCAAGGGCAGGAGAAGATGGAAGTCTTGCTTAAGAAGAGAGAGCAAATTTGCTTTTTGCTCTTCCCAGGCCCTCAAGTGATTGGATGTCTGCTGCCCTCAGATCTTCTTTGCTCAGTCTACTGATTCAGATGCTAATATCTTCTGGAAATACCCTGGCAGACACACACAGAAATATTTTACCAGCTATCTGGGTATCGCTTAACCCAGTTAAGTTGACACATAAAATTAATAATCACACTGACATAATTTAAAACTGAATCATTGTATCATTTTCATAAATGGAAAAATCACGATCAATTATCATATAAAACAAAATTAAGTCCTGGATACTCTTGCCTGAGTAAATCTGTGAGCTTGAGGTTTATTCTGGCTTTGTTAAAACAGGAGATTAACAAATAAACAAGTAGTAGATATTCTAACAATACCCTGAGATTTCCTCCTTCACTAAATTAGAATGGAAGAAGAATAAAACGGATATTTTAATTTGGGGATTCAGTGTTCTTAAGGACCGTGATATTGTGAAATATGTATTTTGTCTCCCTGTTTCCTCACAGAAAAAAACTTCTAAAACCCATGGGATCACCAGAGTGGTAACTGTCTTTTCTCTGCTATGAGATGACCGGTGGCTGGGGACTCCTATAGCTTCAGGTTGGGGGCCATTCACCAGAAAGACCAATGTATGCTTAGAGGGTTGGGACTTTCAGCTCCACCCTCCAGCCTCCTTAGAGGGGAAAGGGGGTGAAGGTTAAGTGTATCACCAAAGGCCAGTGATTTAATCAGTCATGCCTACGTAATGAAGCTTCCATAAAAATCCAACATCACAGGGTTTGGGAGGATTTTCACCCAGCTGAACATGTGGCGGTTCCTGAAGGAGGGTATGCCTGGAAAGGTTATGGAAGCTTCAGGCTGCTTCTCCCATACCTCAGCCTATGCATCTCTTCCATTTGACTGTTCATCTGTATCCTTTGTAATACCTTTCTAATAAATGGCTAAACGTAAGTAAGTGTTTCCCTGAGTTCCGTGAGCTGCTTTGGCAAATTAGTTGAACCACTGGAGGAGGTTGTGGGAACCCTGATTTATAGCTGGTAGGTTAGAAGCACAGGACTGTGCTTGTGACTGGCATCTGAAGCCAGTTGTGGTACTGAGCCCTCACCCTGTGGGATCTGACACTATCTCCAAGTAGTGTCAGAATTGAATTGAATTGGAGGACACCCAGCTGCTGTCCAGTGGGGAATCATCTGTGGAATGGGTTGCTGGTAGGGAGAAATCCCCACACATTTTGATGACCAGAGGTCACAGAAATAGTCTCTGCTGGGTATTCTGAGATATATATAATAGGAGAAACTGAGTTTGTTTTTTTCCTACATCCTTACAAGGACACAAGTCTGTACCAGCTGTCTTGTTCAAAACATGGCCCTTCCCATACATAATTTGACTATGGAAATGGTTGACCTTTTTCTGACTACCAAGGAGTTTGCTGGCCATACCGGGGTATTTAATTGTATTTTAGAAAAAGGAAGGTCATTTGTTTAGAGCAGCACTGAGTCATCTGTTCTGTGCCTGATGTTCAGAAAGGAGGTAGACATGTTCTTTAAGGGAAGCTCTTGAGATAATTTAGAAAACGGTGCAGCAGCATCCATCATCAGGCTGTGTGGCACAAGATCAATAGGAGCCCAGAATTAGAAGCTCAGAGACTTCAGATCTCCTACTTTTCCCCTTCTGAGCACTTGCGAGACCCCAGGCCAGTCACTAGTCATTTGATCTCAACTTCTTCCTCCTCACACCCACATTTTCTCGGTTGCACAGCTGAGGTAATGTGGTCCTGGGCATGATTTTAGGTTCTGACATTTTATGCTTCTGGTCTTGTTCCCCTCTGGTTCATTATCTAGTGTGGCTATAGTGACTTTTCTAAAGAGCAAATCCAGCATTGTTCTTCTTCTTGAAACTCTTCAGTGGCTCCTTACGGCTCCCAGGATAAGTTCCTCTGAAGTCCTGTTCAGGAGTCTGAAGTGTCATCTGTGTCCTGCTCAGTGATGTACTCTCCTCTCACGCTCGAAATGTACTCTGAGCTGTAGCTGTGCTAGCTATCATGACATCTCGCAATTCTACCATACAATGTTCCTTGCCTTTCAAGCCTTCCCACCATGCTCTTCCCTCTCTGTGGAAATTCCCTTCCTTCCACTTTGTATTTGATTAATCACTACTTTAATTTATCAGCTTGATATTTTCTCAGAGAGGTTACCCTTCCCTCATTTAGTGTGGGTTAAATGTCCTTCTATGTGCAATGAAAATTGCGTGTTGTGGGAGAGGAACAACACACACCAGGGTCTGTGGGGCAGTGGTGGGAGAGCATCAGGACAAATAGCTAATGCATATGGGGCTTAAAATCTAGGTGACAGGCTGATAAGTGCACCAAACCACCATGGCATATGTATACCTATGTAAGAAACCTGCACGTTCTGCACATGTATCCTGGAACTTAAAACAAAAATTAAAAAAAATTGCCTGTTGTACCTCTGTGAAGTGTAGTGCTTGGCCTACTGCTGTACAAGTACCAGTCTCCTTGATGGTATCCTCTAGGGTGGGTGTAAAGAGAGGGCCCCTGCCTTTCTATACTTCATTTTGTTGCCAGTTCCTAGCCTGTAGTGGGCATTTAATTGATAGTTGTTGAATGAATATGTAGTTCCTGTTTCTTTCTGTTGATCCTTATGTATATTTAAAAGGGGGTCCTATGCATATATTTTTGATGTATTCATTTCTGCTTAAAATACATCACAGATTTCTAAAAGTGAATGTAGAATTTAAAGCACACCCTTATAAAATTGTAAGTCTGTAAGTTTAAAATAAACTTCCTTCATTGTACAGATGGCTAGCCTAGGTACTATTTTAACTCATTTTTTACAGCAACCCTATGGACACTATTGTCCCTATTTTACAGATGAGGAAGCTGAAGCACAGAGGTAGTTATACAGCTTCAGTGGCAGAGTCAGGATTGAAACCACACCACCTGGTTTCAGAGCCAGTAACTGCCTGTAGTTTTTAACCATGAGTCCTATTGTCATCTTAAACATCAAACCAGGACACATCTAAAAGATCTTAGCAATCACCAAGAAGAAGATATGAACACTTTAGTAGAAAAATTAGGCAAAAATATGGAAAGGCAGTATTTGAAAGAACAAGTGGCCAAGATACGAATGCAAAAATCAAGGAAATCAAACAGCAGTATCTGACATTTTTCATTGTTTAGATTGGCAGAGATGAAAAGGATAATAACATGCTGGGTTAGCAAGAGTGTGAGAACATGAGTCCCCGTTTATGGTGGGAGTGTAAATTGTTAAAACACTTCTGGAGATCAGTAGTTCTTTTCCCTGTAATTCTATTTTTAGGAAACTATTCACAGAAAATAAATGTATAAGTATATACAACTTATAAGTATGTACAAGATTGTTCACTGTAGTAATTATTGTGGTGAAAAATTGTAAACAGCCTAAATAAATAAGGGATAAGGAAGTAAATCTGTATGTCAATATTGTGAAATCTCTACAGTTGTTTTATCTATAGGGCAATATTTATTGCAGTAGGGAAACATTCATGATTATTCCCCAAATGAAAAAAGCCGGCCATAAAGCAGATATGTAATATATAGTAAGCCTGATATTGTAAAAATATAGCCATGATAGTAGCCAAAATGCACTGAGAATTTATAGACCAGGCACTATGCTATATTGTTACAGTAAGATTATTTTTTAAATGAACATTTGAACAGTGATTATTTCTGGTCAGTGGGTTTAAGAGTGAGCAGTTAGTGTTTCTACATTTTCTTTCTTATCTTTGGTAATTTGATCTATTACAAAAATTTCTTTCCACTTCATCATCTTTACTTGTAACCCCGCTTTCTCAGGATAAGTTGAAAACAAGGAGTCAAATAATTTTAGGAACCATCACGGGGACTAGGAGCAAACCTAGTTTCTAGCCAAGTTCTAGAACTATAAATAGATGTCAGTTTGTTTCATTAGGCATTTAGCTTAAAACTATGGGAACACCTGCCCTGCCCTCCATAGAACCCTGAATTAAGTTGTGCTGCTGGGGTTTCTTCTGAATGCATGGCTACTTTTCTGTTTTCACCAAGGAGAAGTGTACGAACATTATAAATAAGTAGCTGCTAATGACTTTTGCTGGCATTTCTTTTAAATGAAGATTTTTTTTCAGTTCCTAGTCTTATCCCTAGGAAAAGTAGTGTCATAGCATTGACACTGTTTTTTTCGTAAAGGGAAAGAGGGCAGCTAAGACATGTATAGTGTATTGGAGTGCACCTGTAAGATGTTCTTGGTAATTTGGTGTGGGCTGTTCAGCCTCATTCTCCAGCCCTTAGGCCAGGAGTCTCCAGGGCATCTGTCACTTCTTAGCTTCTCAGCAAAAAGCCTGTAGGCAGTGCCACTCTAGCAAAACAAACAAGCAAACAAAAAATGAAGTGAGGGAGTGATACCTGAGAAGATAGGAGACATTCCCAGTGATCCCTGTTGAACTTGAATGCAGAACATTGTTAACAGTCTTTGGCAGGCTTCTACTTTGAAGACGAAAATACAAAGTTTAGGAAACCATAAATGATAATATATTCTTCTCACCAACCCAAACAAAATAGATCAAAATGGAAAAAACACTACTGTGAAACACAGCCTCAGTAATGAGATGGGCAGGCCACTTTTGCCTTTCTCCCAGAGAGGACACGTCTAGCAAGATCCACCGGACTGCTGATGGTGGCAGATTGCTGGGCACAAGCATGCCTTTATGGAAGGTCTGGCTTTCTCTAGGAACTGCCACGCTTTGATGGCTTCAATGGCAAGTGCTTCGACCCCTGAGATAAATAATTTCTGTGAAATCATTTCTAGAGTAAAGCTTACTTTTCCAGCCTCTGCAGCATCTTGTGATGTTTCTGGGGACAATATTAACTTGTAAGTTGAGAAACAGTTGAGACTGCTTCAAGAGATTTGTTTTATTGTGTGGTAATCTGCTGAAGCATGTACCAAATTGATGTTTTTATTTGCTGCAAAACCTCAGGTTTTGGTCCTTTTAAAGTAGTTTCAGATATCAACATTTAAAAATAATTAGCCAGGCACGGTGGCTCATGCCTGTAATCCCAGCACTTTGGGAGGCTGAGGCGGGTAGATCACTTGAGTTCAGGAGTTCAAAGCCAGCCTGACCAACATGGTGAAACCCCGTCTCTACTAAAATACAAAACAATTAGCTGTGCGTGGTGGCACACGCCTGTAATCCCAGCTACTCGGGAGGCCGAGGCAGGAGAATCGCTTGAACCCAGGCGGTGGAGGTTGCAGTGAGCCAAGATCATGACACCGCACTCCAGCCTGGGCAGACAGAGTGATACTCAGTCTCAAAAAAAAAAAAAAAGAAAAAAAAATTACTATGTAACAATGGTTTTTGAATGAAGGTAGATGTAGCATAATGGAACTTTGTTACTTATGTATTCTGTATTATGTATTATGTGCTTCTTAGGTGGTTCTCTTAAGAGTGAGGGTTTTACAAGATGCTTCTTTCATAATTGGACACTACTTGTAGAAAGTGAGCTGTGAGTTTGTTTGATTTGTATGTTTTTCTTACCAGATTATGGCACTATCCATTAATGAGCTACTCTGTAAATTATTTGGATTAAGAAACTCTCCCTGGAGAGTTGCAAGGGCCTGCCTGATCTGACCCTGGCCTCTCCACCCTGATTGAGGGCCAGTTTCCCTGCTCTCTATTCTCTGGTCATCCATTTGTTACAAACAGTAGGCATTCATCCATTACCTGCCAGGCTCTGTGCCGAGTTTTAGGTATAGAGAGATGCATAAAATACTCATTCCCTGCCACCATGGAACTGGCAGTATAGTGTGGGAGACAGGCCAATGATTATGCATATATGTAATTAGAATTTGTCACAGGTGCAACAAAGAGCAATGCAAGGGCACTCTCACGTGGAGGTCATACCTGACATTCTGTTGTGGAGAGAGACCATGTTCTTTTCAGTATGTAGAAAGGTTAAGGTTGTCTGTGAGGTACAGCTGGGGAAGCTCTCATCAGCTGGCATCATTCAAAAAGTGAACAGGGTACTACTATTTGTACATAAAAAAGAGCAGGCTATGGTTTCACAGGCACTTTAGATTCTTATTCAGAGAGGATAGCTTTGAGGATAAGGAACTACTTCTCATGTCTTACTGAAGATAGGGTCATGGAACATCTCCAGCTGGAATAGTTTCTGTTAAATAAGATTGTATGATATGATTTTACATCATTATCTTTCTTACCAGAGACCATAACTCTGTCTCACAGAAATGTGTGGTCATGGAGTGTTTCCCTGAGGTTGTGTCTTTAAACTGAGAAATTGAGGCTGAGAAGAAACCAGGCCTTTGCAGAGCTGCTGGCAAGGGGTTTGAGCCCACCCCCAACCTGCCCACTTCATGTCATCTTGGAGCTAGTTCACTCCCACTCATCCTTTAGACTTTAATCCAGATGGTACTTATTGGAATCCCTTTCTCTGACCTAGTAGGTTGGATCAGGTTCCTTTTATTACATTCACCATGGTTTGTGATTGTGCATTAATTTTATGGCCATTCGATTAAATGCCTGTCTGCTTCATTTGGTCTGTAAATTCCCGAAGGGAGGGATCAAGTCTCTGCTGATGTCTTGGAGTAGTTACCATTATGCCCATTTTACTGATGAGGAAACTAAGGCACAGAGAAGTGTAGTGCCTCATCCAAAATAATACATAGTATTGATGGTGGAGGCAGAGTTTGACACTGGCAGTCCATCCTTTCCAAGTTGGAATAGATTTTAAACGAATCATTTAATTATTTAATCGGTCAATGGAACAAAATAGATAGTCCAGCAATAAGTAGTACAATAAGTAGTACATTGTGATTATTTGGTGTACAATAAAGGCAGTATTTAAAATCATCAAAAAAGAATAGATTATTTAGTAAATGGCATTTGGACAGTTAGCTTTCCATTTGAGAAATAAAATTTAATCCTTTTTGTCACATCTTAGAATAAATTTTAAGTAGTTGGAAAATATGAAGGTAAAAGAGTGTAGAAAGAAAATATGGTTTCTTTTGAACTGGGGGAATACTTTCTAAACGTAACATATCGTGCAGAGACTATGCACTATGGATGAAGGCTGGTGAATTTTTGCTACTTGTAAAAATGAAGAACTGCTGAGTAGCAAAGGATGCTAAAGATGGTTGAAGTGACTAATGGGATTAAGATTTGCAGCATACTAGTAAAAAATAAAATTTACAAAACCCAGCCTTGGCAAGGGTATGGAGTCAAATGGCACTGTATTTCCTGCAGGTTCTTCTTTCTGGGATCCAGTTAGGCAATATGTGGCAATATGCAGATTCCCTTTGATAAAGGTGCTTCTTGGGATTTATCACAAGTAGGATAATTAGGGATGTGCAAAGATGTATGTTCAAAATTTTTTGCTGTGTTAATGGTAGTGAAATATTGGTCCAGTCATATGATGGAGTTTTATGAGGCAAATGGTGTGATCGGTATTCACATGGAAACCTTTCTTTGACATGTGTACGGTTGGGAGACAGATTCTAGCCAGGCATTTGTAGCATGAACTCATATGTAAAATTGTGGGTGTGGCCTGTGTACGTACTTTTGGATGGGTGGTGATTTGGAACTAGGGTCACAATGTTAATTATCTCTAGATATGGGCTTTCAAATGTCTTCTTTTTCTTACAATTTTTTTTATGTTTCCTTTAAAAAATATAAACAGCAAACATATGCCTATTGATAATAAACCTATCCAGAAACGGGAATAAATATCTAAGACTAGCTATCTTTTTTTTTCTAATCTGAGCAGTTATTTTGCTTATGAAAGACAAAATTAGGACACTTTGTCATTTTGTGTTTAAATTCTTATAATACTTATTTTGGGCTCCTATACATGCTCTTCCTGCGTTTGGCTTTCGTACCCACTGTAGTTGGGATGTTTGAAATATTCAGGGTACTGAACAGCAGTTTAGACACAAAAAAGTACATGGGTGCAGAAGCATTTTCATTACAATTGCATGAACGCTGGAATTTATTCTACAGCACAAAGCCTTCCTGGATGAACTGGATCAATGTTTGATAGAAACACAGCCTCTTAAGCATCAATGTTCTTAAACTCTTTGGTTATTAATTAAATGTCCTATGTTCTTTAGCCTTAAAAAGTAGGAGAAACTAAGACAAAGGAGAAAAAAAAATCAAGATGTCAAAGATAGGAATGTAATGTTGAAGGGAGAATTTCAGATAACCCACCTCCACACACGCCTTTCGCAGAGTGACTATTAAACAGCACAGCTGGCTCCGATTCTGATCTTTTCTCAGTCAGATCTTCAGAGAACAGTTTTAATAAAGCATTAATTATGGAGCATCCCTACACAAACTGTAGACAGGGATCATTCAGCTGCATAATGTTGCTAATGATATATTTATGGAATGCTATTTCCATCCTAGTTTAAGGTATCTGTTGCTCTTAGTTACTGGGACTATGCTGATTTCAGAACTACAAACAGCTTTTAACATTCAGCATGCTAACTGGTTCGGTGTGTATGTTGTACTACTTTGGTTTTTGTGGGTAATGGACTTTAAAGATTAGTTTCATGCTTATCCACAGTGTGGGGACATGTTTGGTATTTTTAAAAACTCTTTACTTGTTGTCTGAGGTGAGAAATTGTTGGAAGGCAGAGCAAAGGGGAGAAAGAGATTACGATGTTTACGCAGGTTAAAAATACCATGTGAATTTAGAGTTTAGAGGGTAGGATATGGCAACCTTAATGAGTGTTGGAGCTGCAGTAGGTAATGGATCTTTAAATTTTTTTCTGCAATTTTTGTTGTTTTCCATTAGCTCAGTGACAATCACTGTGATCACCTCCCTTGGTCAGCGTGTCCCTCAGCATTCTTAACCATTGTGTAGGTGTATTACTAAGCTTTTCCCTGGGTGCCTTGTATGTGGTGGTGTTTCTACAGCTTTATTGCAGTGCTCGACGTCTTCACCTAATAGGTCATGTGGTGGCTGTGCCTGACCTGCACATGGTCATTTCTTTTTGGTTGCTGAAGCCCAGGTTGTCTTAAGACACACATTTTTTTTGTTGTTGTTGGAACCAGTTTTTTTTTTTTTTTTTTTTTTTTTTTACAGAAGGGCATACAGCAAGATGGGTGAAAGGTGGAAAAAATAAACACAGGGCTTAATGTTCAGAGGATATTTTTAGACTTAGAAGCAGCTTGCTGCTTTCCATGAAATAGTTGAGTATAATTCATGACTCATGTTCCCTTTTTGGTGGTTTTTCTTTAAAGGATGAAGGCTGGATTTAATTGTGTGTTTGTGCATGCTCCTGCAGTTTGGTTCTCTAGATTCATAGGAGTGTGTTTATTTATTAACTATGTCTATAATTTCCTTTCATCCTTTGTAAAATACCTTTTTAGTCATAAAAATCAAATCATCTTCCCATGTAAGCTTCGGAAAGGTGAGGTTACATATTGAAACAAACTATGGCTGTAGTTAAATTTTTTTATTTTTTAAGGATAGCAGAGAAAGCGAGTGAGTGGTTCAATAACATTGTTAATTTTCGAGTTCTCTGGAATGCTTAAATAGAGCTGAAGTAATTTTTAGGTCATTTTGAGTTGGTGCACTTTATTTTTGACTTGTTGAATCCTAACCCCAAAAACTTGGGGTATGGTCACTGGGGAAGAGAATCCTGTTGGTGGGAAATCTTCATCTGTCTGCGATGGGTTTGATGCTGCCAAATAGTTAAAAGTAATTACAATTCTGGTAGTTATGAAAGAGAAATGGTCAAGCTTGGGAGTCATGAATTGTACTTTTGGGCTGGGAATCTTATAGATTGTTCATATATGGAAAGCATTTTAAGGGCATTGCAGAGAGCCTTCTGGTTTAACTTCATGAAACTTAACTCTTCCTTCCAGACTCTCCCACCTTCAGAAAACCACAGAAACAGCTCTATTTATTGGGTTCTATGACTTAAAAGAAGAAAAGACTGATGAGTGACAATCAGACGTCTTTAAAGTTCTTCTCTGGACCTAAGGCAGGATGCTTGTGGCATTTCAACACCTTCCTCGGGATCAGAGTGGGGAGAGATAGAAGTGATCTTTATTTTTGGGACCACGGCTTGAAATGGGGCCGCTGGACTGTATTAGATTTGATTCTGTCCAAAAAGTGAAAGTAATGATAGCTGCTGGGCTCCCATCTCCCATGAAAACCCAGTCAGTTCCCTGTCAGTTTAATTGTTGTTTTCTGAGCTCTTCTGTTTTGAACATTTTAAAAAAAGACTTTTGCTTTCTTCTAAGTGTTTTGTATCACATCCCAGTGCAGAGGCCACCGGCCACCTTGCCTCTTTCACCTCTGTCTGCAGGAGATTGGCAGGTCTAATGGCTGTCACGGTAGAGCAAACCTTCCAGGTGACTCTTGACCCCTCAAATGAGGAGTAGCCTGATCCCATGTAGACCTGGCAGTATAAAAATACTTTAATATTATTGATTTGCAAAAGAAGGATTATAAACAAAACGCTAACAAGACAGTTGATTGTCAAAGTTTCCTCTTTATTTCTCCATTTTTGGGGAAGATGGAGTGGGAATAAGGTAGGAAACATGTGCACCAAAATGAAAACATTTCTTGTAAGTTAGAATAACAAGGACTTCTATTACTGAAGCATTCCTTTTTTAATGTTGACTAACTGCAGGATGGTTAAAGAAATCCTACAATTATTCTAGACGTTGATGTGCTATCAAGAAAAATCCATCTTAAATCCCCTGCAAAGTTCATTCAGATCTTCCTCATTGTGTTACTCTACTTGAGATTAATTTCTTTAGGTAGCATGTTTTTACTTTATTCTTTAGTCATAGGCAAAGGGCCACATTTACAACAGGAGCTTGGGCCCAGTAATGAAACAGTGCTGTGTGTGCACATCCTGTGGGACTGATTCTGAGGACATGCCACTGAGTCTTTGCGCCTGTGCTTGGAGAGGTCACCTTAATTCCAGAGCAGCAAAGAATTTTGTTCATGAGAAATGTCCTGATATATTAAAATATGTTTTTGAAAATATATTGGATCAATTTGCCTTATTAAAAACCCAGCATTATTTGTATGCCAATGTTCATTGCAGCATTATTGCCCATAGTCAACAGGTGGGAGCAACCCAAGTGTCTGTGGAGAGATGAATAGATAAACAAAATGTGGTAGATTCTGTCACATGGTACACCACGGATGAGCTGTAAGGACATTCATCTAAGTTAAATAACACAGAAATAAAAGACAAATACTCTATGATCCCACTTATAAGGTACCTAGAGTAGTCAAATTCATAGACAGAAAGTAGAACGGTGGTTGAGAGGGGAGGGCAACTGGGGAGTTGTGTAATAGGTACAGAGTTTCAGATGGGAGAGATGAAAAGAGTTCTAGAGATGGATGGTGGTGATGGTTGCATGAAACATGAATACATGGCTGGGCGTGGTGGCTCACGCCTGTAATCCCAGCACTTTGGGAGGTCAAGGCCAGTGGGTCACCTGAGGTCAGGGATTGAAGACCAGCCTGGCCAACATTGAGAAACTCTGTCTCTACTAGAAATACAAAATTAGCCGAGCGTGGTGGCGCATGCCTGTCATCACAGCTACTCGAGAGGCTGAGGCAGGAGAATCGCTTGAACCTGGGAGGCGGAGGTTGCGGTGAGCTGAGATCGTGCCATTGCACTCCAGTCTGGGCAACAAGAGCGAAACTCCGTGCCAAAAGACAAAAAACAACCATGAATAAACTTATGCCACTGAATTGTACGCTTACAAGTTAAGACAGTAAATTTTATGTTACATATATTTTACTACAAATAAAAGTTAAAAAATAGAGAAAAAGGGTGAGTCAGTCTCCAATGTTTTGTTTTTAGTTTGTGGTCATGGTGGGGTGTGGCTGCCCTGGTCCTATGCTTGTTGCAAAACTACTGGTAGGAAGGGTCCTTAGACCTGTCATCTGCTCCAACACTTTCATGTCATACGTGAGAAAACTGGGTCTCAGAAGTGAGGTATTTACCCCGTCTTGCGTGGGCTTCATCCTTCAGTTTCCTGGAGAGGCTGTGCAAAGTGCAGCAAGAGCTGGACACTGGAGTCTGCTGCCTGGGCTCCACTCTGCTCTGCTGCTTACTTGCTGAGTCCATACAGATGGTCAACTTTTCTACACCCTTTTCTGATTGTATAAAGTGAGAATAATGTCAGTATCCTATGAGATTGTTATGGGGATTAACTGAGCGAATGCCCTTTGGGTGCTTAGCATAATGTTTTCACACAATAAGTAACACATGAATCTTAGCTGTTTGCTATTTCTTTGTTACTGCTGTTGTTACTGGCATGTGCTGCAAAGAGCCTTTAGGGACAGAGGTTTGGGATTGAGGCTCAGTGGCAATTACTTGTTAGTTCTCTGTCCTTAGCCATGCTGCTTAATTTCCCCTTGTTTCCCAGCGCATGAAGTAAGGATGGATGAAGTACTTGTCTTGGTCTGGTGCTTGTGAAGGGAGAGAGTGGAGTACCTGACAGAGCACTTGGTGAGTGGTAATGATCCAGGTCAGTTTTAGTGCATGAGGGGAGGTCGCTGCAGCCTGGAGGGCTGGCATCTGCCCAGGCGTGGTCTTCAAGAGCAGTGCTGAGAACAGGCATGCCCAGCTCTGACCTTGGGCTACGGTGGAGGTGTGTTCTTCTAGGCCCACTTTCTAGGGCATCCTGAGAAAGGGGTCACTGGACTTCTCTAGGTCGGTTGTCCCTAAAAGCAGGTTGGGGGCCTGCAGGTAGAGCCTGGTATAGTTTGAGTCAGGGACAGAGGTATTAGTGTTCTTTCACAAGTCCCTTTTTTTTTTTTTTTTTTTTTTTGAGACAGGGTCTTTGTGTCCCAGACACTGGAGTTCAGGGCCACAATCGTGGCTCACTGCAACCTCAACCTCCTGGGCTCAAGTGATCCTCTCACCTTAGCCTCCCAAGTAGCTAGGAATACAGGCATTCACCACCATGCCCAGCTAATTTTTTTGGAAAATTTTTTTGTAGAGATAGGATCTTCCTGTGTTGCCCAGGCTTGTCTTGAACACCTGGCCTCAAATGATCATAACGCCTTGGTCTCCCAGACTACTGGGATTACAGACAGGATCTACTGCAGTAGGCTACGGTTACTTTTGTTTCTGATCCCAGGTGATAAACATCCCCTCACTACTGACTCATCGCCTTGCTGGCTGTTTTTTACTAGCTTAGCCTTACCCACTTCCGGAGGAAGACTTCATCCGAAATTGATATGACCAGGGAGATCATTTGTGCTCAAGAAAAATTCATCTAGAACCAATATATGATGGGGTAAGAGGCTAGAAATATAAAAGGAAATGAAATGCTCCTGGCATGCTGGGGCTCAGCACTTTCAGTATACAGTCCTAGTACCTGAGAGTTATAAAAAAACAAGCAGAAATGTTTCTCTCTTAGCCCAGGCAGCTCCTCAGTGTGGGGGCCTGGTGCCAACATTGCAACTGTATTGTGCATTATTTAAATGTGTTTGTATGTTTGTGTTCAGTGTACATATGATGTTTTCAGATTTGTGAAAAATATATAATAAACTGCATGTCATAAAATTCGTGGTGTGAGATTTGTCATAGTCTGTTACATTCCTAAAGACTCTCTCAATATTGTGGGCATTCAAACCAAGTGATTCCAGAAGGACTTTAAAATGCTGGTGTCAGAGCAGGCAGTAGACATGTCTTCCTGTATGGGTGTGGGCATATTCACCTGTATGGGGCCCAGGCAGTAACTGAACTGATAGTTTCATCCAAGTCAACACATTATTTTATGAACTCTGGCACTTCTATGCTTGATATGCTTGAGCACATGATCCCTTTCATTAATGGCTTATTTTTTTCAAGTAGTCTTATTCTACCCTTCTCAACCCTGACAACAGGGTTAGTTTCACTTGGGTGAGGTTTTTTTTTCTTTTCTCTTTTTTTTTTGAGATGGAGTATCACTCTTGTTGCCCAGGCTGGAGTGCAATGGCACAATCTAGGCTCACTGCAACCTCTGCCACCCAGTTTCAAGCGATTCTCCTGCCTTAGCCTCCTGGGTAGCTGGGATTACAGGCGCCCACCACCATGCCTGGCTAATTTTTGTAGTTTTAGTAGAGACGGGGGTTTCACTTTCTTGGCCAGGCTGGTGTTGAATTCCTGACCTCGTGATCCACCCGCCTCGGCCTCCTAAAGTGCTGGGATTACAGGTGTGAGTCGTCACGCCCGCTCAGACCCCATAACTCCCAAGGCCAACTAAACCAGAAGCTTCCCAAGTGTTACCAAGATGCAGCCTGGCTTGGGAATCATTGGCCTATCCAAAAGCTTGACTAGCATCTCCCTTCCCTTTTGATTGATGTGAACGATGCTAATCTTGCTTTGATGGTCCACAGCTATACCAGTTCAGCTGCTTCTTTGTAGCCATCATGAGAGATCTGATCTAGGAAGCAAAGCTAAAATCAATTTTAAAAGTTTTTCCAGATTTGCTTGATGTTCTCTGATGAAGTGAAAGCTTGATATCCTCCCACTATCTGAGCTGCCTGCCACTTTCTGTTTTCTGTTTCTCTTTTCTTCATTAGGAGAGTAAAGGTGAAACTTAATGTTAGTTGTTCCATATCCTGCAATGCTGAAAATTACCACAACCAATACATAAAATTATGAAATTCAAGATATATTTTGACTAGCTTCACCCTTTGTCCAGGCAGCTTCAGTGAAGTGGCAATTTAGAAATAGAGGGTCAGCAGTAGAAAGTAAGACCCCACTTGTGATTTACCCTGAATTCTTCTGAAAGATGCAAGCCCTCCTACAAACACACAGTGATTCAGAGGAGCATGTTTACCAGCTGAAGCCTTTTTTTCCTCCTCTTCTCATAAGGCCGGTTATCAAGGGGGTTTGTGTGTCTGGAGAAAGGACTGCTTTATGATAGTTCCTTAAAATTATGATATACCGTTATGCATCATGTAACAATGGAATATGTTCTGAGAAATGCATCATTAGGTGATTTCATCATTGTGTGAACATCCTAGTGTGTAATCACACAGACCTAGATGGTGTAGCCTGCTGGAAACCTGGGCTATATGATGTAGTCTGTTGCTCCAAGGTAATGAATCTGTACAACATGTTACCATACTGAATGTTGTAGGCACTTAAACACCATCATAAGCATTTATGTATCTAAACATATTTAAATGTGGAAAAGGTACAGTAAAAATATAGTGTGAACGATTAATAATAGTATACCTGTACAAGGCACTTTCCATGAATGCAGCTTGTAGGACCGGAAGTTGCTTCTGGGTGAGTCGATGAGTGGTGATGAAATTATCTAATCAATTATGACATAACTGAGTTTTTCAAGTCTTATAATCTTATAGGACTACCGTCATGTATTTGGGCCATTGTTGACAAAAATGGCTATGTGGCACGTGGCTGTATTTAGCTGAACAATTAAGTAGAAATAACAATATTAAGACCTTTTCCCAAAGTATTTTTTTGCACGTTTCACTGTTCACATTCTGTATGTATTTACATCATACTATATGGTCTGCAATTGTATTTTTGACTTTTTCTTCAAATTTTGAATGGCTAAAAAATTCCAGCAGGCTTCAAGAGCTTGTCCTTTTTGATTGTGTTTGTTTCATCTATAGCAGAATTGCCTAGAATGAAATGAAATGAAAGTAATGGTATGACACTTGGTACCATCACAAACTGATCATTCAAACGAATACTGTTCATGTCATGATTTATGGAATGTTTTCCTGTCCCAAATACTTGTGCTTTGTTCTAGACGTACAATTATATAAAATGTTGATTATGGTGAAGAAATTCAAGATTTTCCTTCACCTTACTTCATCTATTCAAATGAAAATGGGATCCTTGCGTTTGGGGGGCTGATTTGCACTTGTGTATGAACAACTGAGGAAGCTGGATATTTAGGAATAAAATCTCTTTTTGAATTTAGAATTTGTAAGCTTTCCTCTTAAGTCAATCTTACTTTTAGTAAGTCAGTCAAATCTTACTAAACAAATCCGTTAATGGAAACTTTGATAAACACCATGAACAGATTTGGTTCTTCCTCATCCACATAGGTTGGAAGCAACAAGTATTTTGATTTTTGAGTCATACTTTCTCAAGTGAAGTGACAATGTGTTGATGGATTAAACACAGTTATTTTTAAGCTGCTTTGACATGCTCTAGGCAAAGTAGTATCAGGAACAGAGCCCTGAGATTTGAGAGTTGCAGAGGCTTTCATGATTCTTCACTGTCTCTCCTTACATAAATGTTTCAAGAAAGCTAATGAAATTATTCCTCAAGGTTGAAAACAAGGGAGTTACGAACTGGATTTGGGGTTGAAATTAGGTGGGGGAAAACATGAATTATTTTCTGTCACATAGAAGTGGAAACAATTTAATCAATCCTTTTTAGTTTTATTGAATGTAGACACACACTTTCATGAGGGTGGCTGCATTGCTTTTCATTTACAGTAATTAAAAAACGTTTGAGTAAAGCAGCTCTGTTTTGGTGGACAGAGATCCAGGAGACCCACTTTCACTTACAGGTGATCCACGCTTTCACTGATCCCAGCATCTGCTGCTTCGGTGTCACACCACTTGGGTGGGGGGTAGGGGGGATCCAGAGCTAATGAAGGCGTGGTCCTGGCTCTGCTTTGTCCAGCAACTGACAATGTTAGCAACCTGCATTATTGAGCACTTAATAAACAGTAATTCTCACAGCCTGATGAGGTAGTTTTTTATGGCATCCTCATTTCTAGATGAGGAAATAGAAATGCAGAGATGTGGTAGCTTGCCCAAGATCTGTCTGTAAGAGATATAGTTAGAGTTTGAAGCTAGGTAACCAGAGTTTTACAGCCCAGGCACCAAATAAGATAGAATTTTTTTTTTTCCCTGGATATTTTGCAGAGAAAGTTTGAGACTTAAGGAAAGAGCAAAGATGCTCTTGTGTTGAAGCAGATCCATTGAGCACTTTTTGGGTCATGGTCTCTGTAAACATAAAACTGAAAAGTACAAGGGTTACAAATCATATGCCTGCAGAAGCCAAGCAGGTGGAATAGAGGCGTGAAGTTGGCCAGGTGGTCTGTGGTGCGCCGGGGAGCTCTCCGTGGGGCCGTCTTCCTGCAGCGGTAGCCAGTGAGAAGATGAGCCCAGTATGGCTGATCTCTAGAAGGGAAGCTAATTAAAAGTTTAACAAAACATCTCTGGGTCATAAAAACTGATCTTTAGGTCACACCAAGTTTGTCAGTATGCAATGTGAAACCTTTAGATATGTACTTGATATGGCTTTGGGGAATTTATTGAGAATCGGGGAAAACATTTGTTCTCGAAAAGAAAGTTGCAGATCATACTGCAAAGTGACAGCTGAGCAAAGGCTGCCCCTTGAGAAGGGCATGTGCTCCTCAGCTCATGGCATCTGGGCTCTCATTGATAATGGGGGGTAGGTCGGGAGATTCTTAGAAGCCACAGCAAGACACATCACACCTGGGCTCTCATCATCATCTTGCCACCCTTGAGAGCTCCAGACACACGATTGGCCCTCTAATAGGAGAACATTTTAATACAAGTGTGTACTGCTCAAGGACTCATTTGCTGTTAGGGGCAGACTCTTTCGTACCATCAAATCCTGTTTTTCCTAAATTGGTCAGTGTATTGTCATATCCCCTGGGTGCAGTTTTAACTCTGTGGGTCTGGGTTCGAATGGACGCCCGGTTTATTCTAGCTGTGCAACTGTGGGCAAGTTCCATCTTCTCCAAAGTTATCTTCCTCAGGGTATTGCAAGAATTAAATACCAAAATGCACATAAGCGTCTGGCATACAGTAAGTGATAGCTTCCTTTCTTTTCCTCATTTTAATCAATTACCCAGTTTGTGGATGTGATAACAAATGAGCTTCCTGAAGATCAGAGCTGTGTGTGAGGGTAGGGCTCAGATCCTCTTTATGTATTCAGTGAACACTATGTTCTGTCTAATAGGCACCTGCTCTAGGGCATTAGGGGCATTAAAGGCGCGTTTATATTCTCAAAGAGTTTACAATTTAGTGAGAGACACAGAAAAAGCTGATGTGTGATTGTTAGATTAGTTTAAGTGGTCGATATATACTTGGAATGACTAAGATCACTGTTTAACATCGGTGAGTGCACACTGCAATGGGAACTTTATAATGTTGGAGAAACCCTCAACTGTTAAACATATACTTAAAAAATCAGGGTGTAAGGATCCCTGACTGAATAATGTTGAGTTTTTTTCATTTTCCTTTTTTTGACAAAGAAGTTTAACACAAAGTTATTAAGCAAAGCTGTTCAAGAAGTACAGCAAGTTTTCTAAAGTTTTTAAAAATAAAAGCTAACCTTATCTTCTATAAACTAGTTTGCTGACCCAGAAATTGAATTGTGATAAAAAAAATAGGGCAGTGCCCCCTCAAAATGAGAGTTCTCTTATGGGGCACTTTTTTTGGTGAATACATTATATTTAGTAATCTCATTCTTAAGGTTGTAGGCTCCCTATGGTAAAATTAATACAGTGAAAAATTACAGTCTGAATAAAGAGAAGATGTGAGTGCCAGAGTGTTAAATAAAACCCTTATTTCTTCTTAGTGAAGGTTCTTTTTTCAATTGACAATTAACTGGATTTTTCTATATTTCTCTAAGAGTTATTCATTATGACATATTTTGTTTCATGAAAGACGTAAAGAACTTCTTTAATTTTTGATGTTCACAGAGTGGTCATCATACAATAATAACCTTGCAAATAGGAAGTATCCTTCATTGGTCTTTTTTATTTCATAAAGCTTAACAATTATTTTACCATAGGGAAATATATAGGTTGAGTAACTATAGTGTTCATGGTCATGAAGTAACTTCCAAGTTATTTCATAGGGTAAATGTGGGTACATGATAGACATGTAGGACATTTTGTGTTCTTTTTTTTTTCGTTTTTGCTTTTGGTTGAAATTGTTCATGGAAGCTAAAATACATTCTGCGGTGAAATAAATTTTCACTTTTCCTGGGGGCAGTACAATTTAATAGAAAGAGAAGCTCGTTTAGAACTTTATTGGCTTCGGTTCCTTCTGGCTACAGCATAATCAGAGACCTTGACTTTTCATGTCATCGCAGTGGTGTGTTTGAGATGTGTGTGACTTGAATATAGGACGTATCTGAGACTCTGTGACTGGTGACCGAGGCTCCCTATTATTAAGTTCATGATATCACATTGCTGTTTTCATGAGAAGCCAGTGGATCCCTGAGACAGGGAGTAAAGCTTTTAATGCCTCTCAGAACATGTCTGGTTAACTTTGGTCACTGCAGTCTTCCTGCTCTGGGAACTGGCCTTGCCCTTGCTACACCCCGTCAGGAGATTAGAGGTGATCATTGCTTTGGGCTCTGTCTTCAGTGCCAGCAGGAGGAGACGTCAGGACTTGCTGGCCCCGGGTCTGCCCAACTCCTCTTGTCCTCGGTGCCCATTATGGGAATCGTGATGACAACTTGCCTATGTCAACACTTTCCCACCATAAAGTAATAAAATGCTTTATGGTTCGGTAAGCTCTTTTTGTGTGCATCATCTTCTTTCACCCTGAAAACAACTTTGTGAAGTCAGTAGGTAATAGTATTGGAACTAGTTGTACATATGGGGAAATTCTCAGAGAGAGGAGGTGCCCGGGGCAAGGTTGCCCAGCAGCAGAGCTGGCATAGAAGGCAAGCCTGTGACCTGTCTGTATGGGCCAAACTCTGGCTCTTCAAGGGTGGCGTTGCCTGTCCTCTCTCTCTAGTTCTGTGCACAGGAGGAACAGGGAGGAAGAGCTCTTCCCAGGAGTGCTCCTGAGTGTGGCTTGTGGTGAATTTGTGGTAGTAGCTCTGGTCAGATTTTAGCACTTAGAGTATGTTTTGAATCCATATATGCAGTACAGTCTTTTTGTGTGGCACTGACACAGCCCTCTTAACCTTACCACATCTGGGTACGTGCTTGAACTGTTGAATCTCAGACCCTATCTCAGACCTAAGGAATCATAGTTGCTCTTAAACAAGGTTGTCAGATGATTCTTATGTACATTAAGTTTGCAAAATGCAGCTCTATTGAAATACAGAGTACCAGAAATTGTATAATTGAGAATAAGATGAGGAGAGGAAGGGGTGCATGCGTGTATGTGCGAGAGACTGGGAGGATGCGTTTCACTTGTGTATGTAATTGTGGGAGTGTGTTCTCATTTCACTTGAAAAAGCAGCTCACTGAGATATAATTCACATACCATGCAGTTCACCTATTGAAAGCGCACTGTTTAAACCACTTGTTGGTTTTAAGTGTGTTCACAGTCTTGTGCACCCATAACTACAATCAATTTTGGAACATTTTTACACCTAGAAAGAAACCCCATACGTACAAGCAGCACTCCCCATTTTTCCACAATGCCTACTTTGCTTCTGAGAAGCCCCTGATTATCACTCATGTACTTCTGCCTCTGTCTATTGGATTTGTCTATTCTGGTCATTTCTTGTATGACTGAAATCATACAATATATGGTCTTTTGTGTCTGAATTTTTTCACAGTTCATCCATCTTGTAGCATGTATTAGTGCTTCATTCCTTTTTTACTGCTGTCATTTTGTTGTCTTAAGTTTATTTTGAGCAAGAATACAGAGATTTCACCTTTATCCTTAGCTTTGATGAAGCTAAGACTTCGATGTCTTTAGGCTGTCCAAAGACAGTCTTTTGTTGTACAATAATATTCAAGAATAATTTCTTAGTGTGACCATTTCTTTTCTGATACCACATACTCTAGAATCTGAAAATTGGCAGTGAGGTAGTAGAAGTATTCTTAAATGTATTCAATTGAAGAAGCAAAATATTAGTACTTTCCATTTGTGAAGTTTTGGTTCGTTAATTTTCAACCACTTTCTCTGTAAAAGCAGTGGTATGCCATCCATGCTCTGCTGAAAACTATGCATGCCTTTATAAAATATCCAGCTGATGTTGCTGAAAATTAAAATGACAAAATATTGTGTTTAGATAAATAACAACAATGGCAGTATTTTTGGCAAGAAATCACATATTGTCCTTCCCCCAAGCAGTCTGTTCCCTGCAATTCTGAATGTTTGGTAATTTTAAGCATCCCAGAGGAAGACAGCATTCTTCCCTTGGTGTCAGTGCTAAGCTCTGAGATTGTTATTTGTCAAATAAAGCGCAAATGTGTTTTCCTCTAGATATGTAAAGACCTTTCAAGAAATTTTTCGTGTAGAATGCCTTACTGTTTGGAGAAAATCTTGGTTTGGTTCTTGGGCTCTCTGGTGATCATTTTATAACGCTCATCATGAGAGGTGACAGGGGAAGAATGGCCAGCAAGACGCTCCAGCCTGCAGAATAGTCACTTTAGCATTTCCCTGCTTTGACTATGGCACACGGACATTTGGAAATTCTTATTCTGGTTTTAGCAACACAAAAAAACTTTCCTTTTTCCTCTTCCCTCCTTGCTGACTAAACTCATCTTAATGCCACTAAATTACCAGTGCCTTATTTGGCAGGCTGCCTGGTAAATCAAATGAATGACGACAATACTGGAGATCTTGTGTGGTCACTTTCTAAAGGGTTTTGTGCCTCCTTTATACTCTTGTCTCCTTCTCCCTCTTTGGCGGGTTGACTCAGTTATTTGGCTCTGTTTGAGAAGGCTCTGGGAAAAATGCCATTTGTCTATCTTTTCAACTTGAGGGGACATGCTTTCTTCACAGATTTCTTTGGGATGGAAAGTTCTTTCTTTAAGCTGATTACTATTTCTAGGTGCTGTAAATTGCTGATGATTCTCAGTAAATCACAGGCATTCTGTTCTTTATCAGTCCTGAAAAAGTTGCAGTTGTGCATATGTGTATTTGTGTGTGTGTGACAGGGAACATGTATGGTTTCTGAAAAGAGAGTAAAAAAAAATCCTTGCCCCTTTTAGACTTGGAAATTGGCATGGCTAGGCTAGCCAGATCCCTCTTTTGGAGGAAATAGGAAAGATTGGATTGAGCCCTTATGTCAAGGAAATTGACTTGGCTGGATTTCAGGGAGCAGGGTGGACTGGCTCACTAAAGATCTGTGTCAGTAGTCAGTATCTTTAGTGGCACTGGAATTGGGACAGCGTAGCTATTTTCTGTAATAGGGCAAACTCGGGGGGAAAAGGGCAGGCACCCAACATTCTGTGAGAACTTCCGTGTGTCAGAGAGTGTTGTATAAACTCTATATTCTTGTGTAGTATGACAACCTTGTGAACTGTATATTACTATTATTGTTATTACCATCACTGCTTCATAAAAGGAGAAACTGAGGCCCAGGGAGGTCATATTTCCTAAAGATCTATAGCCAAGAAGTGGGCTACGGAGGCTGCTGTCCTTTTCTACCAAGTGAAGCTTGTGTTTGCTCTTTCTCCGCCATATTCTTTAAAGGTGCAGATATTACAAGGTTGATGTGGCCGATAGAAACACTAGCATAGGACAGAAATACAAAGTCCCCTTCACAGACTCAAATTTCCCCACACCCAAAAAGCTGTACGACAGCATTTCCAGGTACAAGGGCAAGCTTCTGTGGCCTCCAGCCACCCCAGAGGTGCCCAGATGCCGATGACACCGTGACTAGAGTGAGCATGTTCTCTCTGCTTTCAGAGTCCTCCATCATTGGCCTTCTCCCAACTGCTGTGGACACTTGGGCTGTGTGCTGCCCACGCCCAGGTGTTAAGTTACTGGTAGGACCCACTGCTGTGTGTTTATTGCACAATTTGGTGAATCGAAGGCTGACTTCCTGGTGAGCACCCCCTAGCAGGGTGAGGTATGGACCTTTCTTGGAGTCCGTTTTGCCTAAAGTGTTTACTGGGATTTATTTTTTTTTAATTTTTTTTTTATTATTATACTTTAAGTTCCAGGGTACATGTGCATAATGCGCAGGTTTGTTACATATGTATACTTGTGCCATGTTGGTGTGCTGCACCCATCAACTCGTCAGCACCCATCAACTCGTCATTTACATCAGGTATAACTCCCAATGCAATCCCTCCCCGCTCCCCCCTCCCCATGATAGGCCCCGGTGTGTGATGTTCCCCTTCCCAAGTCCAAGTGATCTCATTGTTCAGTTCCTACCTATAAGTGAGAATATGCAGTGTTTGGTTTTCTGTTCTTGCGATAGTTTGCTGAGAATGATGGTTTCCAGCTGCATCCATGTCCCTACAAAGGACACAAACTCATCCTTTTTTATGGCTGCATAGTATTCCATGGTGTATATGTGCCACATTTTCTTAATCCACTGTCACTGATGGACATTTGGGTTGATTCCAAGTCTTTGCTATTGTGAATAGTGCCGCAATGAACATACGTGTGCATTTGTGTTTATAGCAGCATGATTTATAATCCTTTGGGTATATACCCAGTAATGGGATGACTGGGTCATATGGTACTTCTAGTTTTAGATCCTTGAGGAATCGCCATACTGTTTTCCATAATGGTTGAACTAGTTTACAATCCCACCAACAGTGTAAAAGTGTTCCTGTTTCTCCACATCCTCTCCAGCACCTGTTGTTTCCTGACTTTTTAATAATTGCCATTCTAACTGGTGTGAGATGGTATCTCATTGTGGTTTTGATTTGCATTTCTCTGATGGCGAGTGATGACGAGCATTTTTTCATGTGTCTGTTGGCTGTATGCATGTCTTCTTTTGAGAAATGTCTGTTCATATCTCTTGCCCACTTTTTGATGAGGTTGTTTTCTTCTTGTAAATTTGTTTGAGTTCTTTGTAGGTTCTGGATATTAGCCCTTTGTCAGATGAGTAGATTGCAAAAATGTTCTCCCATTCTGTAGGTTGCCTGTTCACTCTGATGGTAGTTTCTTTTGCTGTGCAGAAGCTCTTTAGTTTAATTAGATCCCATTTGTCAATTTGGGCTTTTGTTGCCATTGCTTTTGGTGTTTTAGACATGAAGTCCTTGCCCATGCCTATGTCCTGAATGCTATTACCTAGGTTTTCTTCTAGGGTGTTTATGGTATTGGGTCTAACATTTAAGTCTCTAATCCATCTTGAATTAATTTTCATATAAGGAGTAAGGAAAGGATCCAGTTTCAGCTTTCTACTTATGGCTAGCCAATTTTCCCAGCACCATTTATTAAATAGGGAATCTTTTCCCCATTTCTTGCTTTTGTCAGGTTTGTCAAAGATCAGATGGCTGTAGATGTGTGGTATTATTTCTGAGGACTCTGTTCTGTTCCATTGGTGTATATCTCTGTTTTGGTACCAGTACCATGCTGTTTTGGTTACTGTAGCCTTGTAGTATAGTTTGAAGTCAGGTAGCGTGATGCCTCCAGCTTTGTTCTTTTGACTTAGGATTGTCTTGGCAATGTGGGCTCTTTTTTGGTTCCATATGAACTTTAGAGCAGTTTTTTCCAATTCTGTGAAGAAAGTCATTGGTAGCTTAATGGGGATGGCATTGAATCTATAAATTACCTTGGGCAGTATGACCATTTTCACAATATTGATTCTTCCTATCCATGAGCATGGTATGTTCTTCCATTTGTTTGTGTCCTCTTTTATTTCACTGAGCAGTGATTTGTAGTTCTCCTTGAGGAGGTCCTTTACATCCCTTGTAAGTTGGATTGCTAGGTATTTTATTCTCTTTGAAGCAATTGTGAATGGAAGTTCATTCATGATTTGGCTCTCTGTCTGTTACTGGTGTACAAGAATGCTTGTGATTTTTGCACATTGATTTTGTATCCTGAGACTTTGCTGAAGTTGCTTATCAGCCTAAGGAGATTTTGGGCTGAGATGATGGGGCTTTCTAAATATACAATCATGTCATCTGCAAATGGGGACAATTTGACTTCTTCTTTTCCTGACTGAATACCCTTTATTTCTTTCTCTTGCTTGATTGCCCTAGCCAGAACTTCCAACACTATGTTGAATAGGAGTGGTGAGAGAGGGCATCCCTGTCTTGTGCCAGTTTTCAAAGGGAATGCTTCCAGTTTTTGCCCATTCAGTATGATATTGGCTGTGGGTTTGTCATAAATAGCTCTTATTATTTTGAGATATGTCCCATCAATACTGAATTTATTGAGAGTTTTTAGCATGAAGGGCTGTTGAATTTTGTCAAAGGCCTTTTCTGCATCTATTGAGATAATCATGTGGTTTTTGTCTTTGGTTCTGTTTATATGCTGGATTACGTTTATTGATTTGCGTACGTTGAACCACCTTGCATCCCAGGGATGAAGCCCACTTGATCATGGTGGATAAGCTTTTTGATGTGCTGCTGGATTTGGTTTGCCAGTATTTTATTGAGGAGTTTTGCATCAATGTTCATCAGGGATATTGGTCTAAAATTCTCTTTCTTTTTTTGTTGTGTCTCTGCCAGACTTTGGTATCAGGATGATGTTGGCCTCATAAAATGAGTTAGGGAGGATTCCCTCTGTTTCTAGTGATTGGAATAGTTTCAGAAGGAATGATACCTGTTCCTGCTTGTACCTCTGGTAGAATTCAGCTGTGAATCCATCTGGTCCTGGACTTTTTTTGGTTGGTAGGCTATTAATTATTGCCTCAATTTCAGAGCCTGCTATTGGTCTATTCAGGGATTCAACTTCTTCCTGGTTTAGTCTTGGGAGAGTGTAAGTGTCCAGGAAATTATCCATTTCTTCTAAGTTTTCTAGTTTATTTGCGTAGAGGTGTTTATAGTATTCTGTGATGGTAGTTTGTATTTCTGTGGGGTCGGTGGTGATATCCCCTTTATCATTTTTTATTGTGTCTATTTGATTCTTCTCTCGTTTCTTCTTTATTAGTCTTGCTAGTGGTCTATCAATTTTGTTGATCTTTTCAAACAACCAACTCCTGGATTCATTGATTTTTTTGGAGGGTGTTTTGTGTCTCTATCTCCTTCAGTTACTGGGATGTTTTAGCAATTCTCAGATGAATGTATGTGATAGCCTACCTTTATTTCCTATGAATAAATTGGGTATTTAAGATGTATATTCTTTTCATTTGTCATTTTCCCTGGGTTTAAAAATTTCCCCTCATTAATACATGTTTATTGTGAAAAATTTAGGACAAAAGTTAAAGAAAACCCACACTTCTTAATTACAGATATCTTCATTAACATAATTCTGTATTTATTTTCTATAGGAAAATTTTTAATGCTAACTTTCTGGAACTCAGTCAAAAAGTACTGTAATCATTTTATTCAGCTGATTAATTTGCTCCAGCAGCTTAAAATATTTTTGCTCCATTTTACTTTTTCTACTGCATGATAGAAAAATTGTTGTTCTGTGAATGAGAAAGTTAAAATTTGTGCTCAATGGCAGGGCGCCAGAGAGATGTTTCTGGAAATTGAGAGTCAGAGGCAGCCTGCATTCAGCTTTCTCCAGGTCACCTTTATTAATGAGGCCCTTCATCAGTAAGGTGGATTAGTTACCCATTACACTTATTCTGCATCAGCCATAATGTTTTAGGAAAATATATTTACTAAGCTGTTTGTGTACAGCTGTATCACACAGTGGATGAAGCACTTAAGTTCCTGGAAAAAAAAAAAAAGATAAATTAGGAAGTTTTCAGATTTGTTTATAAAAGAAATACAAGGCTAGGAAAGAAGCATGATGACTTTATGTGATACACACAGTGAGTCAGAGACCTGCTTTCTAGAAGTTAGCAGCTGCATTTTTTTCCATTGGGGGTAAAACATAATATATGGGTATAACTTTAGTGCTAGCTAAGTATTTCTATTGGTACTTAAAAAATTTAAAATCAAGGAGAAATCTACCCAAATGATCCAATATACACTGAACTAATAAAAGAAGGAGATGTACTTTTTGTGGGGTGGTATTTTTATTTTGATTATATTGAAGTGGTAGAGAAAGAGGGGGAGAGACCTGGGGGTGTGCGAGTCAGAGGAGACTACAAATAATATAGCAAAGCAAATAACTAGATTATGAATATTTTGAGATCAAGCAGGGGAACAAAATATTGTTACTGCCTTTTCAAAAAGTATTTTCTTCTTTATAATTAAAAAATCAAGCAGGTATCAACCTTAAAAATCATATCATTGAATATGGTAAGTTCCTTATTTCTTTTGTTGATATAGCCTGTTGTTTTAGTAGATTTTTGCATCTTATTGTCTGATTTTTATACCATACAGACTGATAAACATTAGTTTATGCACTTTTTACTTTTATGTCTGAATATGTAATACAGTTGGCATAGTATAAAAGGTTAGACAGTGATGTCTGAATTCTACTCCTTCCCCTAGCTAGTTTCCTTCCCAGAGGCAACCATTGTTACTGTTTCCAGGTTTTTCTAAAGATAGTTCCTGCAAATGTTGGCAAGTTTGTGTGTGTTCTCTTTCCTTGTCTCTCTCCCTTCCTTTCTTACACAAATGCTAGCATACATAATATAATATTCTGGGTCTGTCTGGTTGTTTTTACTTCATGTACTCTGTAGATTATTTCAGTACACCAAGAGCTTCCTCATTGTTTCATAGTTGGGTAGTATTCTGTTGTATTATTATGCCATGATTTATTTAAGGAATATGCTATTGGTGGACATTTAAAATGTTTCCAGTTTGCTCCTTTAAAGAATGCTGCAGTATATAAAGTTGTGCACATACGTAGGTTTGCTGAGAAATAAGTGGAAGCCCGTAGCTGAAAGTTGGTTTTAGGATTGTCTCTGGAAGTTAGGACTCTGTCATTGTTTCCCAGGCTGGTGCTCCTTGGAACCCTCATCAAGGAAATAGGCATCATTGGAGCAGAAAACAAATGGGATTTCATGGCCAAATAAATTTGGGAAATGCAGTATCCTTGATTATTCCTTGGAGCTTCCTAAAATAACTAGCATGTTAAAGGCTTAACGTGCTCATGTGGTGTTAATAACAACAAGAAAACTGTCAAAGATCAATTTTCAGGCTTACTTGAGTATCACATATTTGAGGATGCCTGTTGACATCTTTCAAGACAGTTTCTGGGAAAAAATGGTTTTGGAAATGCTGACCTGTGTGATTATCTGTCTCACCAATTCCAGAGATACTGGAAACTAGCTAACTGATTTTTCAGCTGTCAAATTGCTTGCTTTTGGAGTCAAGTTTCTTGACATCTGTAGCTTGTTCACTTCTCTGGTCCCACTGCTTAAAGTGAGAAATAGCGTATTTGGAAGGTTGTATGTCAGGACAGTCTTCTGTTTGTGAGCGTGAGAGAAGGTAGGATCAGCTGTCTTGGGTGGAGCCCAGTCTCCAGCTCAAGACTTCAGTTGTAAAAATCGTGTTGTATTTTGGGACAAAAATCAAGAAGTTCGTTTTGGCTAGAGTTTGGGGGATAGAAATGGGTAGAGGAGAGTCGTAAGGCTGTCTAAAACAAGCAGCGCTACAGCAGAAGTTGCAGTTTGGAGTTCTGTTGTAGAATATGTAGAGGAAAGCAGTAGATTTTTTCCTCCAGTTTGCATTGGTTCTCAACCAGGGATGATTTTGCTCCCCTGATAAACAGGACATTTGGCAGTGTCTGGAGACATTTTTGGTTACCGCGACTGGAAAGGTGCTACCAGCATCTGGTAGGTAGAGATCAAGGATGCTGCTAAAAATCCTGCAATGCACAGGACAAAATTCCACAGTAAAGAATTATCTAGTCCAAAATGTCGGTAGTACCTCCATTGATATGCCCTTCTCGAGTGGGATTCTACCAGGGTTGGAGAGTTAGGAAATTGTTACTTTTTTTCTTCCTACATGGAGAGGGGCATAAGTGAGCCATGTGCCATTGTGGATTGAGGTGCCACCATTATGCCAGCATTTGATAATAGTAAACTGATGACCCCTTATTCATAGTTTGAAAATTTAGAAAAATGCTGGAAAATGTGACATTTCTTCATAATTCAGTTAGCAGTAAAACCTTGCCTGTGTTGATGTAAAGGTATTTATAGTCTTGATTTACCTGATTTTGTGTGAATGTTAATGTGCTTGACTGTAGGGTGCTGGCCTAGACCTGGCTTGGGGTTTTAAATAGTAAATATACTGTATCACTCTTCTAAAGTCTGTAACATTGTATGCTTGGAAACACTTTGGGCCCCAAAGGTTTCAGAGAAGAGATTATGAATTTATATATTGAACTAAATTTTTGCCAAATTTGGCTTATTTTTAAAAATTCAGAGCTTTTAGTAATGTTTATTGATTTTTTAAAATTCCATAAATGACATAAGATTGTTGTGAAGTGTTTAAGTACAAAAAAGCAGTAATGTTATCAACCAAATGTGGGGTACTTAACTGTGTGCTAGATACTATTCTCACTACTTTATATGCAGTAACTAATTTAATCTTCGGAATCCCATTATACATTCTTTACAAGTGCACAAACTGTGGCATAGTAACTTGCTCAAGATCCCCTAGTTGATGGCAGAGCTGAGCTTTGAACTCTGGCACAGAGAAGGCAGTGACTCATAATCTCAACAGCTGGAGAGGGCTGCTGTGTTGACGTGAGTGTATTTCCTTATAGCCTTCTTTCAGGGCCCCCTACTCAACTGTATTTGAGAATTTCCCCTGTTGTCTTAAATATTTTCTAAAAACTTGAGTGTTGAATGGCTGAAATAGGTGAGGTGGGGCATGGTGGCTCACGCCTGTAATCCCAGCACTTTGGGAGGCTGAGGCAGGCAGATTACCTGAGGTCAGGAGTTCAAGACCAGCCTGACCAATATGATGAAACCCCATCTCTACTAAAAATACAAAAATTAGCTGGGCGTGGTGGCATCCACCTATAATCCCCCTACTTGGGAGGCTGAGGCAGGAGAATCGCTTGAACCCGGGAGGCAGAGGTTGCAGTGAGCCAAGATTGTACTATTGCACTCCAGCCTGGGCAATAAGAGCGAAACTCCTTCCCCCCTCCCCAAAAAAAAAGGATAGATGAGTGAACCATAAATTATTTAAACATTGTTTTGTTGTTGGGCATTTAGGCTCCATCCATTTTTTCACAATAGAAAGTTGACATGAACACACTTATGTATAAATATCCATATCTCTGATTATTTCTTTAGAGAATGTTTTAATGGGACTTTTTGATAGACTCTTCATATATACTGTGAAATGTACCAGTTTATTCTCTTATTAGAATTCATTGTCATCAGCCTGGAGTGTTAAATGCTTTTCTGTTTGATTTCTGATTCCGTGATGTAGTATCTTCAAGTTTTCTGAGAAAATCAGACAGATGGTTAGAAATTTAGTATGATTTTTAAAATTGATCAGTAAACAAGTAGTTGGAATAACTGATTTTATAAAATTTTATATTTCAAAAAATTCAATTTTAGAGCCATTTTATTTTCAGGTTAAGCCATGAAGTTAAATCAAGGCTCCATTTCACATTGTTATGAAGAACTGGCAGAAATAAGGATAATGCAGCAATAAGAGATACTCTGACCTGAAGCTTACTGGTATGTGATCAGTATATGCCTAAAACAATCATTCAGTAAACATTTATGGAGGGTCTGCTGTGCACCATACACTGCATTTTGCATTGGATTTCCAGTGAGGAACAAGTTTATAAAAAGAAAAATAGCAAATACTTACACAGTGCTTTTTAGGTGTCAGACACTATTTTAACAGCTTACGTATGTTACTTAATTTATTACTCCCAACAACCCTGTGAGATAGATGCTATTATTGTATCCATTTTACTGATGAGACTGAAGCACAGAGAAGATAAGTAATGGGCTCATAGACATGCAACTACTAACCAAGCCAAACCACTGACTGTGCTAGCTTGGAGGAGCAGACAGAAGAGGGTTGGTGCAGTACTCTGGACATGAGAAACTGGTGGCTTTTGCCACCAGCAAATTGGTCAAGCAGTTCAGCAATGTGATTGGAGAGAAATGGAGGGATCAGAAAGATTTTTCAAGATAGAATTTATCAGACATGGTGATTGAACATGGAGGGAGAGGGAGAAGTCAAGGGCAAAGCCTAGGTGTCTTGGTGTGAGTGACCTGCTAGATGATGGAGCCCTTCAGCGAGTCCAGGAACAGTAGGAAAGAATGAGGAGCATGTTTTAGATTGGTGATGTCAGAGGGGTCTTAAAGGCAGAGGTAAGCAGAGGGGCATTATCTCCAAAATATTTGGAGTCAATAGCTTTGAAGCTCACCAAATATGCCCTGGTGGTTTACTTATCAGAAAATGAGTTTTTTAAAATACTTACAATGCGTAGTTCATGAAAAAGTTTTCCAGTATTTAAAGATCTTGACAGAGTTTCAATTGATTGCTGTGGTTTTCGTGTATGAAAGACATGTAAAATTTGTGTCAGATTAATGCCCTTTTAAAGACTAATTTCAATGCCTATAGACAGATTTCTAATGTAGTTGTATCATGATTTGGGTTACAATAATCTGTGAATGTATAGATTGTTGCCATTTTTCTTCATTGTAGATAATTTTACAATGAATGTCTTTATGCATAAAACAGTTTTGAGATGCAGGATTATTTCTTTGGAGGTATAGCTGAACTATAATTACTGAATCATACATATCACAAAATTACTTTCTAGAAAGACTGTGCTAATTTATGTCTGCCAACTATGTGCAAGACTTGCCTCTTAATCAGCCCGTGAATTGAATTGTCCTGATGATTTTTGTGGCACCTTCATTCACTTCCTTTCCGTAACATATCCCATGATCACAATCATATGATGACTTTGTATCCTGTGTCTTTATTTTATTATAATCAATGCCTGATTTATGCAGAATATTGCCAAGAAGTTTTACAAATATAATCAGATAAGAGAGGAGAGATCAGGATCATGTTCTTTAACTCTGTATTGATGTCTGGATGATACTTCAAGTTGTTTGAGATGAAGTCTTTGTGCCAAAACCTGGCTAATGGCTGTGAGGGCACCTAGAGGACTCACTAAAAGATGACTGTTCTTCAGTGTGCACGTTACCTGCTCCATGTGGTAAGTGGTGGAGAGTTAAAACCATTACATGGATCACTCAGGACAAAAAAAATTTTACTTTAAATTTTCTGGTGATTTGGGAGCAAAACTAGGATAACTCTTTCGCACTTGCAGTATTCCATAATTGCCGCAGGTTTTGACTTTTTCTACTTTGCGCAGTAAAAATGTTGCTCTACAACCCTTAATTTCTGTAATTTTTCCAGTCTCAGTTTTCCTCAATGAATGTTCCTAGTTTGTGTAATGTTCTTTAGGTTGCTAATTTCTGCCTCCAGAGCCAGGAGGTCTGTCTTCTTTTAATTATTCAGAAACGTAAATTTTGGGGAAACCAGAATCAGGCTATTTCCCTGTTTTTCATTTGGAAGTTCCTGCATTCATAAATAGTTGCTTGTAACCTTTTAATGAATATGCATTAGGAACTGTTTTGAAAATTTATTATTTAGGGATTATTTATTAGCCTGGTTACTTGCCAGAATGGTACATTTAAAAAAAGTTTGTCCACCCATCTGCTTCGTCCCATAATCCCCCCAAACAGTCATCAACTAGGAGAATTGTAATATGCAAATAGGCCATCTGCAGTGTCTAAATGGGAGGATAGCTTCCAATTTTTAGTCAGAAACCTGCCAGGGGCAGGGCAATAATTTCAGTAGCATTCTTCAAAGGGGGAGGATCTCTTAAGAGGCAGCATGATTAAAAATGCTTCCGTAGTAAATAAGGACACTAGAATTGGGTGTCCAGGCCACTTGTGAGCAGAAAGTCTCCTGTTTCCAGATTTGGCTCCACTTATGGGATACTCATGTTTCATCATAGGTGTGTGTCCTCAGCTTTATTCTTTTAATACCTCTACAAAGACAAAAAAAGTGATACCAGTTAAAAAATGTGGAAGAATATTAATTGGAATTGAACAGTACCTGTGGTTTTCTCATATGACCTTGGGCTTGTCTTATTTTCTGAGAAAGTGGGCTGGTAGGTAGGTGCTCTCAATGTCCTTAATTTCAAAATGAAGAAGGTCAGAGCAGCCATGGTAAGTAAAGAATAATGGATCCTGAGCCTGACCTTTTGGTCACTCTGTTGGCAGGGTATGTGCTTGGGGCATGAAAACCAAGACTTAAAGACTGCCAATCCTCTGCGGCCGTTTTTGAGAGTAAGACTATGCTTGCTATAATATGGCAGAATGAAATTATACTTGCTCGTTTCTTAGTTCTTCCCTTTTTTTTTTTTTTAAGCATTCATTCTCCTTTAGTTTGCTGTTTGAAAGTGTGAAATAAAGTCCTGGTTCTATTCTTTCCCCTTCCCCTTCCATCCAAGTGGGCCCCTTTGTGGTAAGGGTGAGGGATGAGCAGATACGTCTGAACGTTGCCAGATGTAGAAGCTGTGTCCTGTCACTAGGAGGAGCTTGTGGGAAGCTAGCTAGAGAGGTTCAGAAAGTAGAGTTGTTGGATATATGGCCCTAGGTGTTGTATATGTATGTAGTTCAAATGGAATTAGATTCTATATAGGGTAGTGTGTAGACTGAGAACAAAATGACCTATCAGTCTTAGGGAATGAATTAAGAAGAAGGTTGCCTGTGAAGGACAAGTCAGAGAGAAAGTAGGAAATCCAGAAGAGATTGATGTTCTAAAAGTTAAGACTGGGCAATGTTTCAAGAAGAATGTAATCGGCAAATGAAGGTTCAATGTGTTTTTTGTTTGCATTTGCTTTTTATTTGGAAATCATTTCAAACTTACAGAAAAACATTATAAAGAATACCTGTTCCTTTGTTTCTCTAATTCACCTTTTCTTATATTTAACCCTATTTACTTTATAATTTCCTGTACACACACACACACACACCACTCACCATATATTTTTCTGAACCATTTTGAGGATACGTTACTATATCATGGCCCTTATTTCTAAATACTTAAGTATTTCCTAAGAATTGGGATATTCTCTTATACTATAACCCCAGCACTATTATAAATTTGAGTAAATTTAACATTGATACAATTTAAAAAATCAGATCTAATATTCAGATTCCAATTAACCAGTTAACCCAATGACATTTTAATAATATTTTTCTCTCTCATACAGGTTCTATTCTGGGGTCAAATACTTCATTTTGTTTCATTCATTCGTTTCTTTTAATCTGAAACATTTGCACTGTCTTGGTTTATCTAATTTTTAAGACTGCATCCTGCCCATTAAAAATGCAGTGGCTTTCAGTTTGAGGTTGTTATTGCCTCTTGATTAGATTCAGGGTAATGCAGTCTCAGTTGGAATATTGCGTAGTGATGTGTCGTTGCCAGGATGTCCAATCTGCAGGCACCTAATGCCCATTGGTGGTGATAATTTTGAACATCCCTTCACAGTGTTGTCTAGTTTCTTGATTATATAATTATCATTTTCTCTTTCTTCCCTTGCAATAAGTGGTCTATGGGGAGCTACTGTAAGGCCATGTAGATATCCTCCTTCTCCTCAAAATCAGTGCAAGATTTAGCATCCATTGATGATTATTACTGGGTCCAGTCTTTACAGTGATAGGTGCGCGAACATGATTTTCCATCTCCATGCTCTTTCCATGTTTACCATTCAGCCTTTGACAATTTTACTCTAAGCAAGAGTCTCACATCATTTCCATTTATTTATTTTTTATTTGTGTGCACTCATGAGTTCCCATTTTCCATTGGTTCATAATTTACCACTCCATTCAATTTGAGCCCTCCATCAAATTTGAGTTGGTCAGTGGGGGTGCCTTCAGCCTGGCTCCTGTGTCCATGTGGCATGTTCCCTTTACTTATTTTTGACAAATTTTTCACTTTCTGGCATAACAATGTGATTAGGCTCATCTTGTATATACCGTAGCCCTGGAGCCATCCATTCCTTTGAGGAGCCCAGATTCCTTTTAGTGGATAAAGGGTACAGGCAGTGTGGTCTGTGTTTTCCGTGAGCCTCTGTGCCGTGTGAAGTGTTGGGCCCAGGCTTTGGGAACTATCCGTTTCTGGGTAGATGCTGGGTCAAGTGGAAATGTTGGGGGTACTGAGGAAGAACGGTTTTGATTTGCAGTTACTTGCAGTTGTTAATTGAAGAATATCTGTTCAGAGTGTGAGTGAGATGAAAATTGTTCTTGTATTTAATTTGTTTGTAAGCCTTGGCTAGAGTTGGCCTGACAGATTGTATCCCTTTCCCTCTGGTCCTACATTTTTGGGAGGGAGCTGGCCTGCATTTTAATGAACACGCACATTTTGGCACTCTCTCATGCTTGCATTTTTAGTTGTCTTCTTGTCTCACCATGCTCTGTGGGTGCCCATTTAATACTGGTTCATCCTATGTGAATGGGCAGGGGGAGGTGGTGAGTGGAGGGTATTCTGGTTCCCTTGGTGGCAGCAGCCTGCAGAGGCCACATAGTCCACTTCTGTTGTTGATTGAATCCTGGTCCAGAAGCCCCACTTTGTATTGCTGTGTGGAATGAGCGGAATCATTACTGTGGCAACACACAGTTCATTTTTTACAGTCCACCTCCTTTCATTGCCTCCTAACTTGCAAGTCACCTGATGCTTTCTGACACTTTCTTACCAGTATGGAGCTATTTAAAATGCATTCCTACTTTTCTCATCTCATGGGATCCTCTGGACAATACGTTGTGTAATAATCAGGCAGAGATTAATTCTATTTTACAGACAAGGAAACAAGGCAAAGAGAGTAAGTTTCCAACGGGGAAAGTTAGTCTCTTTTCCTTAGTAAGTAACAAAGTGCTAGTAAGTGGCAGAACCAGAACTTTAACTTGGCACTTCTGCCTCTCTGTGCTTTCTTCTTGTCTTAGTCAAAAACTGAAGAAGAGAAGTGACCCCTGTGGACGAAGCTTAGGTACAGGAATTGGTGGGGTAGATTTCTTCCTCCTTAATCAGCTTCCTGTCTGAAGCTTCACATATTAGGGGTGTCATTTTTCAATGTGAAAGAGAGGCTGAGGTCACTTTGCGTCTTCATGGGAAACCTGTCCCAGGAGGTATGTCTTAAACCCCAGGCTTACCTCAAAGCAATTAGAGAACACGGTGTGTGTGACAGCATCAGTCTCATTGCCTGTGGTTGATGAAGCAGAGCAGAAAAGCTGTTTTCTTCTCCTTGTCCTTTATTTCAGTCTTCCTCATCTCATCTTCCTTACCTGAGCTGATGGACTATCTTGTGAGGCTGGGGAGGTGTCCACTTGGCTCTCTGGTTTTGGTTCCCAGAGGGAGGCTCTGGCCGCAGGATACAGCAGATGGAGCCTGTGGGAACCCACGTTTGTGCCTCGGCAGGTGTGGGTCCGGGACGGGTCTGACCTGCACCTGGCACCTGCTTCTTTTATTGCCTCCATATGTCAAGGGGATATGAGCCCATGTGAGTGCTTTCAGATTGCTCTGGCCTGAGGCCATAGTTGGGAATGGCAGGAGCATGTTGGGAGGAACAGGGACCTTTGTGAGGGACAGTTGAGGAGCCAGTCTGAGGTTAGAGGACTACACAGCTACCCCTTTTAGAAACCTTGCTGGGCCGGGGGTGTGGCTTCATTAAGGTCCTAGTTGGGCTGTGTTCTCATCTCCCTTTTATTTCCTGCTCTATTTTTGATTTTGTTATTTTGTTAAAATCTTCATGCTCATGGATTTTTCAAATGGCAGTAATGATTTTTATTTTTATTTTAAAGAGTAAAACAATGGCAGTCTAGTGCAATTACTTTACGATGTAGCAGGTAACATTTACCAGTAAATCGAAGGCCATTGAATC